>NC_135958.1:80569139-80729210 GCF_053455715.1 Rhinoraja longicauda
AGATTGATTGATTGATTGATTGATTGGAGTAACTCGGCAGGTCAGGCAGCATTGAGATGCTGCCTGACCTGCTGAGTTACTCCAGCATTTTGTGAATAAATGTTTGTAAACACAGTATTCAATAGCTAATATAATACACACAAAAAAAAACACAAAGTAAAAATGCCCATTGTGATGCAAAACAAAAGTCCCTAGTGTACCCAGGGAGTTCACCAGCACGTTTCCCAAATAAATTCAAAATGAAAGATTTTATCACGTTAGATTGCAGTGTAAAGCTGCTACGCCCACTGTGCTGTCCAAACTTGCACAGAAAAACAAAGTGCTGGAGGAAAAAAAAGACACAAATAAAATCATGAGCGACATAGATAAGTTGATTGTCAGTCTTCTTCCCCAGAGTAAATGAGTCTCAAACTAGAGGGCATTGGTTTAAGGTGAGCAGGTGATGCAGCTTTTTCATACAGAACCTGGTAGGTATGTGAGACGGGCTGCCAGAGAAAGTGATAGAGGTAGGTACAATTACAACCTTTAAATATTTGGCCAGGTTCATGAATAAGAAAGGAATGGAGGAATATAGAACAGGCCAATAGGTCTAACACTAAAAGGCAACTTAGTTGGCATAGACGGGTTTGGACAAATGGTCTGCTTCCATGGTGTATAACTCTAGGATTACATTTATTTTTCCTTCCAAAAACTATCCAGAAGACCATACCTTTGCCCATTGCCCCTTCGTGGCCATTTGACTGCTTTCCAATAAAAGGTCTTGGGATATGTGATGGAAAATGCTAATAATACAAGTTTTGTATTAATGTACATGTTCTGATGACAGGTCACTAATTCGTGTAAAGTGCCTTGGCATATGAAATAGAAAATAGAAATAGAGGAGTACAAAATCATGATTCATTTCAAGAGGATGGGTCTTGCAGCCCAGCCCAGCCCATCACGCAGACTGGAATCCCAACTATTGACTCCATCTGCTTTTGATGCTGCCTTAAGAAAGCAACCAACGAAATCAAGGACCTTTCCCACCACGGTTATTCCCTCTTCCCGCTCCCATTGGACAGAAGGTACAGAAGCATGAAAGCTCACACCACGAGACTCAGGAGCAGCTTCTTCCCCAATGTTATCAGGCTTCTGAACGGTCTGATACTCCCAATTCTCCAACCTATCTCATTATGGACATGTCACTTTTTCTCTAGTTGGCCCCTGTAAATTGTCTCTAGTGTATCGGGAGTGGACTTGGTGGACCAAAGACCCTGTTTCCGTGCTGTATCTCTAAACTAAACTAAATTAAACGATATAATCTTTTCTTATGATGTTGGTAGAAAACGAAGTAGTTGCAGGAAACAAAGGAGAATTATTCTACTCTTTTTCAAAATAATGTAATCATACATTTTTTTGCAACTTCAGTGAGCAGAAGGAGCCCACATTTAATGTTTCACCTGGATAACAGCACTTTCTCAGTGGTGAATCATCCGAGATTTGGTTTCAATAATTGTTCGGGTACCTGGGGGTGTGAGACTTGAACTCGCATTGCTGTACATAACACCCACAGAGGAAATTCGACATGCCATTTTTGTCATTACCCATTCTGGAATTGTGACATTTGCAAATTCTTACTGCCTACCTGATTTATGCCTCTTCTAATTGAATATATTTCTTGTCATTATCCAGCTTTCCAGATAACACATTCCAGGTTTGTCCTACCTTGGTAAAGTAACTTGGAGCAATTGATGCCAATAAAGATCTACACGCATGTGAATTGTAGTCACCAAACCCACACCTGCAAAGATACTGGCACTTGAGGCAGAACTAATTCACTCCACTAAAGAGAGAAGTGGAGGATTTAAGGGCAGGTTAGGATAGAGCTTCTTTCGCAGTGTGGAAATATCAAATGCTAGAGAGCAAAGCTTTAAGGTGCAAGACGATGTACAAGGCCTTGTTTTTTCTACACAGAGGGTGGTGACCGCCTGGAACGTCCTGCCAGGGGAGATGGTGCAGGCGGGTACAAGAGTAGCGTTTAGGAGACTTTTGGACAGGCACATGGATATGTGCGGACAGATAAGAGTTGGTCTTGGCATCATATTCGGCACAGATGTTGTGGGCCGAAGGGCCTGTTTCTGTGCTGTTCTATGTTATTGGGATTGTTTATTTTATAAAGTAAGTTACACTTTCTCTCTTTAAAGCTGTGCAAGAAGGAGCTGCAGATGCTGGTTTACGTCGAAGATACACAAAATGCTGGAGTTACTCAGTGGGGCAGGCAGCATCTCTGGAGCGAAGGAAAGGGTGACGTTTCGGGCCACAAGTACTAGGTGTAAAATTAGGCCATTCGGCCCAATGAGTCTACTCCGCCATTCAATCATGGCTGACCGCTGCCTTCTTATCCCATTTTTTCTGCCATCTCCCCATAACCCTTTGCACCCGATCTAATCAAGAATGGTCGAGACCCTTCTTCAGTCTGAGAGTCAGGGGAAACGTTTAAAGCTGAAGATAGACACAAAAAGCTGGAGTAACTCAGTGGGAGGACAGGCAGCATCTCTGGAGAGAAGGAATGGGTGACGTTTCGGGTCTAGACCCTTCTTACAGCAAGGTTTAAAGCTGTTGGGTTGGCAGTTTTATTTGGTCAGACACTTTTCCAGCTGACAGAGAAATCGAGGGAGGGTCCTGGGAACCGTGGGAGGGAGGCCTAAGCCGAGGTGGGTGTGAGGAGGTGAAATAAAGCGTGGGTAGATGCGAAGGCTTGGAGACAATGGCAGCAGAGGAGCAGAGATGAGGAGGATGCGGCGTCGCCATGGAGACGGACCAGGCCGCGACCGGAAGTGCCCGGGCGGGCGGCCGGAAGTGGGCGGCGGCGGCGGCGGCGGCGGCGGGGAAACAGGGCCGGCGCCATGATCCCGAGCGAGGACGCGGCCGCCCGCAAGCGGGACATCGAGGAGAGGCTGCGGCAGGTGCGACGGCTGGCCGGCCGGGCGGGCGGGCGGGCGGGCGGGCGCTGGGGGACCGAGGGAGGGTCCTGGGGGACCGAGGGAGGGTGGGAGGCCGGTAGGGAAGAGTGAGCGAAGCGGGACTGGTGAGGATATGGGGGGGGAGTCAGCAGGGGAGGGGGTGACCAGAGGGAGGGGAGGGGTGACCAGAGGGAGGGGAGGGGTGACCAGAGGGAGGGGGTGACCAGAGGGAGGGGGTGACCAGAGGGAGGGGAAGGGGTGACCAGAGGGAGGGGAGGGGTGACCAGAGGGAGGGGAGGGGTGACCAGAGGGAGGGGAAGGGGTGACCAGAGGGAGGGGGTGACCAGAGGGAGGGGAAGGGGTGACCAGAGGGAGGGGGTGACCAGAGGGAGGGGAAGGGGTGACCAGAGGGAGGGGAGGGGAAGGGGTGACCAGAGGGAGGGGAGGGGAAGGGGTGACCAGAGGGAGGGGGTGACCAGAGGGAGGGGGTGACCAGAGGGAGGGGGTGACCAGAGGGAAGGGAGGGGGTGACCAGAGGGAGGGGAAGGGGTGACCAGAGGGGGTGGAGGGAGGGAGGGGAGGGGTGACCAGAGGGAGGGGAAGGGGTGACCAGAGGGAAGGGAGGGGGTGACCAGAGGGAGGGGAAGGGGTGACCAGAGGGAGGGGAAGGGGTGACCAGAGGGAGGGGAGGGGGTGACCAGAGGGAGGGGAAGGGATGACCAGAGGGAGGGGAAGGGGTGACCAGAGGGAAGGGAGGGGAAGGGGTGACCAGAGGGAGGGGAAGACCAGAGAGGGATGGGGAAGGGTGACCGGAGGGAGGGGGAGGGGTGATCAGAGGGAGGGGATAACTGTTAGGGAGTAGAGGGATGGGGGACTGGTGGGAGGTAGGGAAAGGGATGGGGAGACCCATGGGAGAGGGAGGGAGGTAGATACAAGGGAGAGGAAGACTGGTGGAGGGAGGCGATTCAAGGGAGGGGTGGGGCAGTGAATTGCAGGGGAGGAGGGGCAGGAGGGCAACACTCTTGTTTCACTTCTGCCATGGGGGGGGGGGGGGGGGTTGGGGTTGGCATAGGAGCCTGAATACTTTCACGTTCAGGAACAGCTTCTCCCTACAAACACTACAGCCTCCAAATAAGCTCCAAACTACATAGACCTGGGGCATTGTTTTTGTCTTTGCGCCATTCTCCTGGACCACCTAGACTGAAGCAACAGCCAAGCAAACATGACAATGCCTCTAATTCCTTAAAAGGCTTCTGAAGTTCGGCTTGTCCCCTATAACACACTAACATCTACAGATGCGCCTTAGAATGCTGTTTATCAGGATGCATCGCAGCACGGTTTGGGAACAGCTCCATCCAAGACCGCAATAAATTGTGGACATCATTGGAGACCCTCGGACTATCTTTGATCAGATTATACTGGCTTTATCTTGCACTAAACGTTATTCCCTTGTCACGTATCTGTGCACTGTGAATGGCTTTTCACTCTACCTTGGTACACGTGACAAACTAAACAAAAAAATTATTGTTTGAGATATATTTATATTATAGGTATATAATAACTAGGAGAGGGGAGATAACTAGTAGGGGTGAGGTTTGAGGTTCTGGGACTGGCGTATGGGGGAGCTCTGTGTGACCATATTGGAAAACTAGCTTTTTTGGAAACCTTTCTGTAACCGGGGGATTTTTAAACGGTGCAGGGTAGAATGTGCTTGTGTGTCAATTGACTTTGTCGTCGTGTGCACAAGTATGGTGAGGTGCGGATACAATGAAAATCTTGCTTGCAGCAGCATCATGGACTCAGACACACAATAAAAAATATACGCATAAACCATACATAATTCTGCAAGACAGTAAAAACAAAAGACTGCAAAAAAACAAGACATTAGTGTAATTAGAAAAAACCCGATTTTTTTACCTTTATAATTTGAAATGTCATTTTTGGTTGGCTATAAATCATTGGGTAGTGATGTCCCAAACTTCAAAGACGAATTCCTTAGCTCAGATGCCAGCTGTGTTGGGCTGGTGGACTTCACCAGATGGCTTTGAACAATTGATCCTTTATTTATGTTCTGTTGTTCAATGAGTTTTCTCAAATGCAGATTATCGCTTGGTTCAGACTGTCCACAGAGCAATGTCTGGGGCTATATGGGGTCGGTGCGAGTGGGAAAGGAGAAATGACCACAACAGAACTGGGATAATTAATCAAACAAATATTTGCTTGTTTATCCCAGTTCTCCTCTAGTCTGATTTTTCTCCTTTTGGCCTTAGGCCAGTGATCTCTGTGCCAGAGCTCCCAGAGTTTGGAGATCTCGCAATCATTCGTTGCAGGAGGATTTCAGAAGCTGAGAACGAGAGACTGCTTCTCTCCCTCTTCCCCATCCTTTTTCACTGAGATGGGGTAGGTAGATGGTTGGAAGCTCTTCCCCAAGGTAGGCACATCAAAAATAAAATGGCACAGGTTTAAGGTGGGTAGAAAGAGTCATAAAGGGCATTTAGGGTGACAGTTTTTGTTTAGCGAGAGTTGCTGGTGTCTGGATCTCACTCCGAGGGAGGTGGTGAAACCGATCTAATGACTGTTTGAGACAGGCACTTAAAGAGGCAAAGCATAGAAGGATATAGACCTAAAGTGGGCAAGAAGGTGCATATGGTGGGCTGAAAGGCCTGCCTCTGTGCTGTACCACCCTGACCTTCCTAAACAGAAAGTAGACAATAGACAATAGGTGCAGGAGGAGGCCATTCGGCCCTTCGAGCCAGCACCGCCATTCAATGTGATCATGGCTGATCATTCTCAATCAGTACGCAGTTCCTGCCTTCTCCCCATACCCCCTCACTCCGCGATCCTTAAGAGCTCTATCTAGCTCTCTCTCTTGATTGCAATAGACAGAAAGTAACTGCTCTGTGGCTGCAAACTGGTGGCTTTGTGGCCATTGGATGTAAAATACTCGAGCGTCTTCATCATGAGATTCACACTTCCAATTTTGTTTAACAGGAACAAGAAACTTTGTCATTTATAAAAGAAAGCTTGGAAAAAAGTGACCAACTGACAAAAAACATGGTAAGCATTTCATTTGACTTTGGCTTGCAGTGAATATTTTGACCAGTGCAAATGATTACTCCTTGAGGTTTTGATGGGGGACATGCCAGGAAGAGGAAGGTTGTGAAAGCTGTAGCATGGTTTAGTTTCATTCTGTGTACTCCATAGACGGCTGTGCCATTGCATGGGATGGTGCTGTGTACAAGAGTCGTGGATCTGGATTGAAATGCACAAGAAGCTGGCGGTCTTGACAAGGTGAATGGGGGTGGGTGGGGGTAGATGTCCCACCTGGAAGTGTAGAACGAAGATAGACACAAAATGCTGGAGTAACTCAGCGGGACAGGCAGCATTTCCGGAGAGGAGAGGAATTGGTGACGTTTCGGGTCGAGACCCTTCTTCAGACTGAGAATCAGGGGAGAAGGAGTCTAGAGAGGGAATGATAAGGTGTGAAAACGACAGAGATCAAAGCAGACGATGATAAGGAAATATTCCTATTCATCTGTAGAACTAGGATCACAATTTAAGAATAATAGCTGAATTTTAATGTTTTTATTCCTCTGAGGGTTATGAGTCTTGTAGAGTCAAAGGGCAGAGGAAGCAGGCTTTTTATGTTTTATGGACCAACCTGTTGGATCAAAGGAAGAATGAGCACTTCAGCAAATTGTCACAGAGCTGCTACTGTGTGGTGTCGAGAGTTAAGGGTGTTTATTTGTTATATGCACCGAAACGGAACAGCAAAATTATAAACAAACAAGTCTGAAAATCGTGACCATCATATTCAGGATCTGGTAGACACAAAATGCTGGAGTAATTCAGCTTGTCAGGCAGCATCTCGGGAGAGAAGGAATAGGTGTCGTTTCGGGTCGAGACCCTTCTTCAGACCCGAAACCTCACCCATTCCTTCTCTCCCGAGATGCTGCCTGACCTGCAGAGTTACTCCAGCATTTTGTGTCTCCCTTCGATTTAAACCAGCATCTGCAGTTTTTTTCCTACGTATTCAGGAACAGCTTCTTACCTACGACCATCAGGGTATTAAACGCTATGAACAACAAAATTTCGAACTTTGGTTGCACTAGTTCAATATAGTTCATATAAAGTTCAATAAATAAAAAAACTCAATATAACGTAAATCAAAACAAAGCCCGGAGTCCCCAGTGCGAACAAGACATTCCGATGGTAGGAGTGAAATGATAGCGTGGCCAGGGTGGTGTGGGATTCCTGATAATGCTGGCTGCCTTTGTGAGGCCGCGACTCCTGTAGATCCCTTTGATGGTGGGGAGATCAGTATCCGTGATGGACCGGGCAGTGCTCACCACTCTGTAGATCCCTTCGACGGTGGGGAGGTCAGTATCCGTGAGTGCTCACCACTCTCTGTAATCTCTGTCGTTCCTGGGCATTTGAGTTGTGGAACCAGGCCGCGATGCTACAACGTGTGGGTGTCCTGCAGGGAAGCGGGAGAAACTCTGCATGGCACGGCCTCTGCGTCTGATCGATGCTCCTACTGTCCTAGGTTTCCATCCTTTCCTCGTTCGAAAGCCGGCTGATGCAACTGGAGAATTCCATCATTCCGGTTCACAAGCAGACGGAGAATCTGCAGCGCCTGCAGGATAACGTGGACAAAACGCTGTCCTGCCTGGACCACGTCATCAGCTATTACCATGTAGCCAAGGACACCGAGAAGATCATCAAGGAAGGGTGGGTGAGGCTTGAAGGAATGTCTGTTTTCTGTCGGTTTGTGCAAGCATCTTTTGAGAGCATCTCTATTTTAACAAAATTGCCAAACTACTTCATGTATGTATTTTGTTCTGAACTAGAGGGGGAGCATTAATGCAGGCAATCAAAAGGCTCCTCTCCCGCTTTGACTTTACATTTCCCTTATCTGTCAGCTTTTTGCCTTCTTTTCATCTCTGGTCTTTTGTTCATTCATCTGCCAGTTCTCACTGACCTATTGAGTGTATTGACTTATCACTAGCCAGGCTTTGTCCCATCCCCACCTCTCTTCAGCTTCTCCCCCCCCCCCCCTCCAACTACAATCAGTCTAAAGAAGGGTCTCAACCCGAAACATCACCTACACATGTTCTCCAAAATTGCTACCTGACCCGCTGAGTTACTCCAGCACTTTATTTTAATCAAAATCTCAAATCAGAAGTAAATTTTGAGAAGCATCTTAAAGGAGGAGGGCAAGGAAATTTGGACAAAGAAAATGCAGAGGAGAAGGCTAATACAGCTGAAACACAACCTTGAGTTCCAAAGGGTCTGTTCCTTCTCTGCTTGGCCTTCCTGATGTTGCTTTTACTATTGAACCTCTGCCTCCTTTGCAAAATACCAACAGGAGCACTCCCAGCTCACTTAAGTTAGTCCTTTTTATTTCCTTTTCATCCCCACCCCCCCAATCTATTGAAGTGCAGAACCCATATTTTGCAGGTAGCTGGGACGAGGTTAGGATCTTAGAAATTATTGAAGCACAAGGAACTGCAGATGCTGGGATCTTGAGCAAACACAAAGTGTTTGAGTAACTCAAATGCCACTATCGTATATCTGCCTCCACCACCAACACCGTTAGCATTTTACAGACACCCACCACCCTCTGTGTTTTCTAAGAAAAACTTGCCCCGCACATCTCCTTTAAACTTGCCCCTCTCATCTTAAAGCTGTGCCCTCTAATCATTGACATTTCCAACCTGGGGGGAAAAGGTTTTGACTGTCTACCCCATTTATGCCTGTCATAATTTTAATACACTTCTATCAAGTCTCCCCTCAGCCTCTGGCATTCCAGAGAAAATAATCCAAGTTTGTCCAACCTCTCCTTATAGCTAACACCATCTAATGCAGGCAACATCTGGTTAAAGCTTTTCACTGTACCTCGGTACACATGACAGCAATAGTAAACTAAACTAAAGTGACCTCTTCTACATCCCGTACAAAGCTTCTACGTGCTTCATGTAATGGGGCAACTAGAACTGCAAGCACAGAGGGGGATATACACTGTATAACTTCCTGGGAAGGGCTTTCATTAATAATTTACCTTCACAATGTTGCATTGAGGGGGGGGGTTAGTGTGAACCTTTACTGGAGGGGTGTTGAGCAGTTTTCCAAGGTACTGATTGGTGGTGTTCCTTTTCCCGTTCTCTGCTCAGTCCTGCTGGCAGGCTGGAAGAGTACCTGAACTGCATGGCAAAGATCCAGAAAGCTGTGGATTACTTCCAGGACAACAATCCAGACAGCCCTGAGCTGAACCGGGTGGTAAGTGGAATAAACGATACGATACGATCTAACTTTATTTATCACAATACTAATACAAAAAACTAAAGTCCAGAGTGCAACCAAAGACGTTCATAGTTGGTGAGGATAGTGTAATAGTTAGTGTTCAAGAGCTTGATGCTTGTTGGGAGTTTCTGCTGGAATCTGCTGGTTACAGTTTCCAATTTGAAGCAAATGGGTTTTTTTCCAAGGATGTATATTCCATTCCAAATTTCCTTTCGTTCTTAACCAGAGAATCTCGTTATTGATGATACGATACAATACGATAGAACTTTATTTATCCCAGGAGGGAAATTGATCTGCCAACAGTCATAAAAATACATGAAACATGAAATTAAAGTGACAAGTGGAAAGTATAGGGGACGTGCAACGGTTGGGGGAGGGGGGGGGGGGGGAGAGAGTCGGTCTCAGTCTACCGCACGACAGAAGGGGGAGGAGTTGTACAGTTTGACAGCCAGAGGGAAGAAGGATCTCCTGTGGCGTTCTGTGCAGCATCTTGGTGGAACCAGTCTGTTGCTGAAGGTGCTCCTCAGGTTGACCAGTGTGTCATGGAGGGGGTGAGCTGTATTGCCCAGGATGCTCTGCAGTTTGAGGAGCATCCTCCCCTCCAGGACCACCTCCCATGAATCCAACTCCGTCCCCAGGACAGAGCCAGCCTTCCTGATGAGTTTGTTGATCCTATTTGCGTCTGTGGAAACAACCTGCAGCAGAATGTGGACTCGAGACTATACCTGTTGGAATCTGGAGCGAAAATAAATGGACCACGGGAGGATAGACACAACGCACAGTGCTGGAGTAACTCAGCGGGTCGGGCAGCATTCCTGGAGAACGTGGATAGACGACGTTTTGGGCCGGAACCCTTCTTCAAATTGTGGGAGGAACTTGGGTCGGGCAGCAGCCATGGAGGCAAAGGGATAGTTAACGTTTCGTTTTGGGTCCTTGTATGAATACCAAGTGGCGCAGTGGTAGTGTTTCTGCCTTACAGCACCAGAAACCCAGGTTTGATACTGACTAAGGGTGCTGTCTGCAGGGAGTTTGTACATTCTCCCTGTGGCTGCATGAGTTTTCTCCCACACTCCAAAGACGTGCAGGTTTGCAGTTTAATTGGCTTCTGTAAATTGTCCCTGGTATATGTCGGATAAGTGACAGTGTACAGGATGATCGACGGTCGGTACTGACTGGGTGGGCCGAAGTTCGCGCACTGTATCGCTAAAGTCTAAAGAATGGGCGGTCACGGTGGCGCAGCGGTAGAGTTGTTGCCTTACAGCGAATGCAGTGCCAGAGACCCGGGTTCGATCCCGACTACGGGTGCTGTCTGTACGGAGTTTGCACGTTCTCCCCGTGTCCTGTGTGGGTTTTCTCCGAGATGTTCGGTTTCCTCCAACACTCCAAAGACGTACAGGCTTGTAGGTTAATTGGCTTAGTAAATGTAAAAATTGTCCCTAGTGTGTGTAGGATAGTGTTAATGTGCTGGGATCGCTGGTCGGCGCGGACCCGGTGGGCCGAAGGGCCTGTTTCCGCGCTGTATCTCTAAACAAAACTAAACTAAACTAATGACAATTCTGTGTTTTACAGAAATTTCTCTTTGAAAAAGGCAAGGAGTCGTTAGAGTCTGAGTTCAGGAATCTGCTAACGCGCAACAGTAAACCCGTGCCACCGGTTGTCATCCTGGACCTGATCGCTGGCGACGATGACATTGAAACCACGGATGAGATGACCCTGGAGCATCTTCCTGAGAACATATTGCAGGATCTGATCTGTATATCGGTGTGGCTGGTGGATTATGGCAGGAACCTAGGTACGCCCTGTGGAGCATAATGAGGAGAACATCCATACTCTGTCTACTTCCCTGCTTTGTTTCCTCGACCAACTCACTCGAGGGTTGTTGCTAATCATACAATGGGTGTGAAATTTCACTGATTATACACAGAACAGTACAGCACTGGAGCAGACCCGTCTGTCAAATCTAACTCTTTAAAACATCCAGTGAATTGGCCTCCACTGCCTTCTCCACCGAGAATTCCACAGATTCACAACTGTCGGGGTGAAAAAGTTTTTCCTCATCTCAGTCCTAAATGGCCTAGCCCTTATTCATAAACTATGACCCCTGGTTCTGGACTCCCCCAATATGGGGAACATTTTCCCTGCATCTAGCCTGTCCAATCCCTTAAGAATTTTATATGTTTTTATAAGATCCCCTCTCATCCTTCTAAATTCCAGTGAATACAAGCCCAGTCGACCCATTCTTTCCTCATATGTCAGTCCCGCCATCCCGGGAATTAACCTGGTGAATCAACTGCTGCTGCACTTTCCATTATAAACTCCAAATTTCCATTCACCGGCCTTGACTTGTGCGTTCTTCTTTCCCATGCAGATTTTATGAACGTGTATTACCAGATCCGTTCCAACCAGCTGGATCGCTCCATCAAGGGCCTGAAGGAGCATTTCCGCAAGAACAGCTCGTCCTCTGGCATACTCTACTCGCCCGCCATGCAGAACAAGAGGAAGGACACCCCCAGCAAAAAGGCCATCAAGAGACCAGGTCTGTGTCGTGCTGCCGTTCCAAACATCCCCTCGCCCTCTCTCCGCTGCCTGGCATCTTCCACTGTGGGATGTTAAACAGCTTTTTAAGCAAATCTTTCCCAAGGTCAAAACGTCAATTAATGAAGGTTCTGATCCCCCCCCCCGCATATGACTTATATTTTTGGTGGTTGTTTCTTAAAGCTTTTATTCATCACTAACTTTTTTTTTTCTTAATTTCCTTTATGTTGATGAATTGCAGTCTTCATCCCAGGTAAACCATGCTTATATGTGCCCTTCCAGCCCTGCCAGTCTTCGGTTGCCTGCTTGAGAGATGTGCCCACTGCCTATGGCATGTTCATCTCCACTGCAGGAAGAGAGTGTCCCAGTCTGCAGTTTCTCGTTGAAAAGCTTTTGGCTAATGCAAAATGTTGCCGCATAATCTCTAGTGTTTGTGCTGACTAATCGCGGGTGATTTGGTGCCATTAAAACTCTAAAGATGTCTGCAAACTTTGGAGAAATGTTTAGCGCAGTTTGGGATTTAGTTTTGTTTTTTATCGTCACTGAGGTACAGCGAAAAGTTTTTTTTTGTTGCGTGCTATCCAGTCAGTGAAAAGATTACATGGTTACAATCAAGCCATCCATAGAGTACAGATACAGGATAAAGGGAATAATGTTTAGTGTAAGATAAAGTCCGATTAAAGATAGTCCGAGGGTCTCCAATAAGGTATATGGTAGGTCAGGAGCACTCTGGAGTTGGTGATAGGATGGTTCAGTTGCCTGATAACAGCTGGGAAGAAACTGTCCCTTAATCTAGTAAACTGTAACTAAACTGTAAGTCGTGCTTTTCCATGGATAAGTGGGTTGCAATGGGGAGTTTATGACTTGGATAGGTTGCTTCACAGATGCTAGTCACAGCCGGCTCATAGCGCATATTACATCCTTAGTCCAAGTCAGCGTCGTCAAAGCACACACCAGCAGCCATGTGACGGATTACAGTTCACAATGTTTAATTCACTCAATCATCAATGTACTTGCTACGGGGAATTTCACCTTTTAATGTGGTTTATTGCAACTAGCAAATCGAGTTTAGGAATTCTCTTCCATTTGAAGTTAATGTTTTGAACTTGTTTTTGAAAATTATGACGGCTGGACTTCTAGCAGGAATAAACAGCTAACTCCATCTCTAATTGATAATATGAACAGTTAATGCATTAACAGTGTAGGAAAGAACGGCAGATGCTGGTTTAAATCGAAGGTAGACACAAAATGCTGGAGTAACTCAGCGGGACAGGCAGCATCTCGGGAGAGAAGGAATGGGTGACGTTTCGGGTAACGTGAGTCTGAAGAAGGGACTCGACCCAAAACGTCACCCATTCCTTCTCTCCCGAGATGCTGCCTGGCCCACTGAGTTACTCCAGCATTTTGGGTCTACCTTTAGTGCATTAACTATACAGTTATCTCTTGGCATTGCCTCATAGGTTGGGTGGGAGGATTGCAAGGGTTAATTTTTAACTCCGAGACTGGAAGTTGTGCGGGTGGGGACGTGATCTCCTCCTACTTTATCCAGTGCCATCCAGACAGGTGTTATGTTGCCTGTCCAAACGCAGTCCAGACTTGATCGCTGAATGCTACATCTTCCATCAGCTCTCAGCAATTGCACGAATCATGGTTTCAATTAGTTCTGTATTAAATTTGAGCAAAGAATTCTGTGTGGTTGATTAGAAGAGAACTCCTGGTATAATGTAAATGCAAGTTTGGAACTTGTTTCCCCACACGCAAATGGGCAGTTAGTTGTACGCAAGGTTGCTGACATTTCTCCAAAGTTTTCTTCGCTGCGATTTTACAAAGTTTGGGTTAGGAGAAATTGGAGGGTTCTGAACATGCAGGCAGCAAATAACGGTAAATATTTTTTTAGTTGTAGTCAAAGAATTATGGACTGTAAAAGTGGAAGTGTATTTTGATTTGTAGAATGTAACTTTAGCTAGTTTAAGATTGTTAAGCAATGATCTAATCTTGTATGATTTGCTCTGCCCTAGTTCTTGTGTTGTCCGTTTTAAGTAGCTTTTTGTTTGGCTTTAACCTCCGCCCTGGTGTCAGAGTTTCCTGGCAGATCCTCTGGACGTAGTGTGGTGTTGGTGGCAGGGATCTGGTGTTTTTCACTGATTTGCCGAGGTCTTGTCTTTTCTGCATCACTGTGGTAACAGGCACAATCCGTAAGGCTCAGAATCTTCTGAAACAATATTCTCAGCATGGGCTGGATGGCAAAAAGGGTGTTTCTAATCTTGCTCCCATCGAAGGTAATCATTTCCCTTGACCCTGGATTCACTGCTTCTTGTCTTTACTGCAACGTCTTGCACTTCATTAACAACGTCTAGTGCTTCCTGAAGAATTCTAACTCCTCCACCTTCAGCACCTTGGCTAACCTACACCTCTCAAACTCTAGAAGGGAGTCTGAATCTTGCAACAACCAGCAGAGAATTGCTTCTGCCACTTCCAAGCTTGGTCTAAGTCCAGTGATCACTGATGGGGTAGTACGAGTAGGGAAGATGGGGAGGGGAAGGTATTGAGATAATTAGTCGATGAGCTTGTCCCCTATGAGAATAAAGTATCGTATGAAAAGGGTCTTCATCATACACCGATCAGCCAAAACATTATGACCTGATGAGCTAAAACATTATGCCCACCTGCCTAATATGCTGTTGGTCCTCCGTGTGCAGCCCCATATGCAGCAGGGTGCGATGCACTGTGTATTGTGACACATTCCTCCCATGACCACCATTAAAATTTTCTGTGCCTTGTGCCACAGTCGACCTTCTGTCGGTTTGGACCAGACGGGATAGCCTTCGTTGCCCTCGTGCATCGATGAGCCTTGGGTGCCCAACACCCTGTCGCGGTTTGTGGTTTGTCCCTCCTCGGACCACTGTCGGTAGGTACTCACCACTGCTGACCGGGAGCACCCCACAAGCCTTGCCGTTTCAGTGATGCTCTGATCCAATCGTCTGGCTATAACAATTTGGCCCTTGTCAAAGTCGCTCAGGTCTTTACTCCTGCCCATTTCTCCTGCATCCAACACATCAACTTCAAGAACTGACTGTTCACTTGCTGCCTAATATATCCCACCCCTTGACAGGTGCCATTGTAACAAGATAATCAATGTTATTCACTTCGCCTGTCAGTGGTCGTGATGTTTTGGCTGATCGGTGTATGCTGCAGATGGAATTCTAAGCAAATGGCAAATATATCACAGGAGCGATGGGAGTGATTTCTAGAATGAATTGAGAAGGTTTTTGAGTCAGACTCTATTGTCGGACAGATGATTAGTTTAGAGTTACAGCATGGAAACGACCCATTCAACCCACTGAATCCATGCTGACCATCGATCACACTGATTCCATGTTATCCCACGTTCTCATCCACTCCCTGCACACTAGGGGCAATTTACAGAGTCCAATTAACGTACAAACACTGTTTGCTCCGGGTCCTCTGGTCTCCTCTCGCATTCCAAAGACATGCGGGTTAATTGGCTTCTGTAAATTGCTCCCTAGTGGGTGTAGGAAGTGGGTACGAAACTAGGATAACATAGAACACGGGTGATTGTTGGTCATTGGGGACTCGGTGGGTCGAAAGACCTGTTTCCCTGCTGTATCTCAAAACTAAAATCTAAACATCAGTGGCAGGCGAGTGTATACAGCCACTTTCCAATAATTTATAATGGGAATGTGTTAAAAAGGTGATAATTAGACCGGGCCCAGTAAGCATTCCCCTCTGAAGCACCTCACCTTGGTTGGGAGGCTGTAGTCTTCAGTAGGAAAGGTGGCTGGAAGGGAATTTGAAAACACTTGGACAGCAACATGGGTAGGAAAGATTTAGGGGGATACAGGCCAAATACATGCCAGTTTGACTAGTTTAGATGGGACATCATGGTCAGCATGGACAAGTTGGGCTGAAGGGCCTGTTGCTGTGCTGTACGACTTTGTGACCAAGTCCTGTACAAATTACATTTCGATCGATGTTTTAAAAAAAAAAGCAAAACTCTGCATGAAATTTGCATTAAAAGAGTAGCTTCGTTGCCTTGTCGGATCGCACTCCTTTCTAAAGTCTGCCAGCTGACGGGAGAGGTTTCTCTGAGAGTTTCCATGTGTGGCCATAGTCCGTCCTTTCAGCAGCTGTGATCAGCCCCTTCTGTTTCTGCTAATTAACGTCCGAGCAGGTCATGATCACGAGTTACGAGTTAAACATCTGTCAGAGACGCTGAGTGACAAGCATGGCCCTCCTGCTGGTAAGTTCCACCTCGCGTTAACAAACAAACCAAAGCTCCATCGACTCTTGTTTAACAATGTTTTAATTTTAGCATGGAAATAACAGTTCAACATTTTTAATTGCTGGAATAATTTACCTGGCCTACATTTTCCTTTCATGTCGAGCCTTTGCCCTCTTCATCTCCTTTTCCTTTCCTGGCTGCTCATGGCTATCACTCCTCTTCCCTCTCTTCCAGCCTCAGAGTGGGGGGATTGTAGACTGTGCTGTGGATCATAGAGTAGGGAAGGATGGAAGATAGACACAAAGTGTTGGAGTAACTTGGACGACACATCTGGAGAAAAGGAATAGATAACGTTTCGGGTCGAGACAGCATCCCTGAAGAAGGGTCTCGAGCCAAAACGCCGCCTATTGCTTTTCTCCAGAGATGCTGTCTGACCCGCTGAGTTACTCCAGCTTTTTGTGTCTTTCTTTGGTTTAAACCCACATCTGTAGTTTCTTCCTACACGTAGGGACGGATGGATTAGGTTGGCACTTTATCTTTCCTTTGGCTCTTCATCTCTAAAGTCTTAGTTGTCTTACTCTTACCCGGTAATGTCAGCAGATGTTCCAATGATGTGTGAGTTCCAATGATGTGGGTCCCTGCAATTCTCATATCACAGTTGTCTCTAATTGCGTTATTTTGACGATGATAATATGTGACTCCAATAATGTACACTAGTTTGAAGCTGTAAGCTTGTGTTGAAATTTAAGAGCAAGATCATCAATCACCTTGGATTTAACGACGATCAGTCTCTTTGGTTTAATAAACAATTATTTGGAGTGCAGAAGTCTGTTGGGCACTGACTGGAATAACACATGGAATTAGGCCATTCAGCCTATCGAATCTGCTCTGCCATTCGAACATGGTGATCTAGTTTTCCCTCTCAATCCTCCTCCTCATCTCCTTTCTAAAGGTACATCCTTTTATTCTGAGGCTGTGTCCTCTGGTCCTAGACTCTCCCACTACTGGAAACATCCTCTCCACATCTACTCTAGGCTTTTAAGTTGTACAATGATGACACAAGGAGCTGCCGATGCTGGCATCTTCAGCAAGACACACCCTGCTGCGGGACCTCAGTGGGTCAGGCGGCATCTGTGGAGGGAATGGAAAAGCCGAAAAGGCTTTTCACTGTACCTCAGTACAAGTGATAGTAATGAACTGGACTCTCAACCCAACTGAACTCAACCCAACCCCAGACTGCATCTTCTTCCACGACTGAGGTGTGGAGAAGGTGCAAGTGCTCCATAATCAAGGCTGGAGTTTGAACAGTGATTGGACTGAGATCATCTGCCCCCCCCCCCACACCTCTGACCCCCAGCTGATCTGTGCCACTGCTTCATCCGCTCACACACAAACATACTGACCTCTGGGGGACATTGCAACATGGCCCCAGCCTCTCTTACCTGCCTCAGTATTTTCATTGTCTTAGCAATGAGTGTTTTAACCGAGTCAAAATGGCCAATACATTGCAAATAAAGCCAATAGGGATGCATGGTGGCACAGGAGTAGAGTTGTTGCCTCACAGCGCCAGAGACCCGTGCTCAATCCTGACTACGGCTGCTGTCTGTACGGAGTTTGTACGTTCTCCGCGTGACCACGTGGGTTTTCCCCGGGTGCATCGGTTTCCTCCCACCCTCCAAAGACGTACAGGTTTGTAGGTTAATTGGCTTGGTAAAATTGTACATTGCCCCTAGTGTGTGTGGGATAGTGTTAGTGTGCGGGGATCGCTGATCGGCGTGGACTCGGTGGGTCGTAGGGCCTGTTTCCGCGCTGTATCTCTAAACTAAACTAAAGGTTTAATGTTGTGATTGGCTGCTGGATGCGCAGTGAGAATTCACAATTCACAAATGAATTGTAGTTCATTTCACTACAATTGTGTTTCGTTTAGAAAGCACTTCCTCCCTCGCCTCAGTCTGAAGATGGGGTGCAACCCGAATAGTCACCTGTTCCTTCTCTCTGGAGATGCTGCCTGTCCCTCTGAGTTACTTCAGCATTTTTGTGTCTATCTTTGGTGTAAACCAGCATTGCCAGATCCTTCCTACACATCCTGCCTATCATGGATGTTCTATTTACTTTTTCCATCCACTTCCCCCTCTTCTCACTTTTCTGGCGAAGGGTAACGACCCAAACAGTAGACTCTCAACAGTTGCTGCCTGACCAACTGAGTACTTCCAGCATCTGCTGTTTTTATTTTAGATCTATGTAGCTCTCCAGTGACCCCGGGCTGGGAGTGCACGTGTTGCAAGGTTGAAACTCCAAACCTTAGGCACTGTGGACCCTTTTTGGTTAAATTTAATAGCGAGCATTTTACACTAAAAGTTTTGAAATATTGCAGCGTACTGGTAAATGCGATTTAAGTAATCTAACGTTAATCTGAATGAGACGGCATGGTAGTGCAGTGGGTAGAGCTGCTGCCACTCAGCGCCAGAGACCCGGGGTTGCCCTTGACCTCACCTGGAGTTTGCGTGTTCTCCCTGCGACCGTGTGGCTTTCCTCCGGTGCTCCGGTTTCCTCCCACATCCCAAAGACGAGCGGGTTTGTAGCTTAATTGGGCCCCTGTAAATTACCCCCTAGTATGCAGGGAGCGGATGAGAAAGTGGGATAACTAGGGAGAACGGGTGATGGATGGACTCCGTGGGCCAAAGGGCCTGTTTCCATGTTGTATCTTTGAATCAATCGTCCTGTAGATAATAGAATATCATCTTTCTACACATGAGAAAGTTCACAGCCAATGTCTGTATGAACGCTCTCGATCGGGAAGAGTGGTGAAGCTTTCAAAGGGAGTTCTTCCCTGTAAGTATTCCCTGGCAGTTCTTCCCTGTAAATACTTTGTAAGTATTACTTCTCTCCCCTTCCCCTTGTCTGAGGCCACGATCCGTCCCTTTGATCTGATAAGCCCACCCCCTCCACTTTCCCCATGCCCCTCCCAAGAGTAGTATTAGTTGGTGCTGCTCGCAAGCACGCTGCCTCCAAATCCATGGGAGTAACGTGGTCTAGCTTGGGCACAGTAGACCTTCAGCTTGTGTTGGGCATGTGTCTGCTTTGATTTCCCTGGTTCCTTACATTTTCTCCGATCGACACAAAAAGCTGGAGTAACTCAGCGGGACAGGCAGCATCTCTGGAGAGAAGGAACGGGTGACGTTTCAGGTCGAGACCCTTCTTCAATCTGCCTGTCCCGCTGAGTTACTCCAGCATTTTGTGTCTGTCTTCGATTTAAACCAGCATCAGCAGTGCCTTCCTTACATTTTCTCCTGTCTGCTCAGGGAAGGAGGACATAATGGACAGTGAAATCGACTCTTATATTCACTGTATCAGTGCCTTTGTAAAGCTGGTTCAGAGCGAGTACCAGCTACTCACCGACATCATTCCCGAGCACCACCAGAAGAGAACGTTCGACTCCTTGATACAGGTGAGACTCTCCGCTGTTCATCCAATTCATCCATCAGCTGTTCATTTACCAGTTACATCATTAAAACATACTTGTTTCTCTTTCATAAGTCATAGGAGCAGAATTGTGCCATTCGGCCCATCGAGTCTATTCCGCCACCCGATCATGTCTGATCTACTTTTCCCTCTCAACCCCATTCTCCTGCCTTCTCCCTTGAAACCCTCATTAATCAAGAATCTATCAATCTCCACCTTAAAAATATCCATTGACTAGGCCTCCACAGCCGTCTGTGGCAATGAATTCCACAGATTCTCCACCCTCCAACTAAAGAAATTCCTCCTCGTATAGAAATTTCTCTTTGAAAAAAGGTAAGGAATCTTCAGAATCCGAATTCAGAGTGAAATTGTTCACAGGTAGACACAAAATGCTGGAGTGACTCTGCAGGTCAGGCAGCATCTCGGGAGAGAAGGAATGGGTGACGTTTCGGGTCGAGACCCTTAGGGTTCCTTCTCTCCCGAGATGCTGCCTGACCCGCTGAGTTACTCCAGCATTTTGTGTCTACCTTCGCTTTAAACCTGCATCTGCAGTTCTTTCCTACACAGTGAAATCGTTCAGCCCTTTTCGCCAGTCTGAAGAAGGGTGTCGAGTCGAAACATCGTTGTCTGCCTCGCTGAGCTACTCCACCGCTTTGTGTTGTGGTTAGGATGGATGAATGGCGTTGTGTTTGAAGGGAAGGGTGAATGTGGTCACGCTGGGTGTTGGAGCCTGTGACTGGCTTCTCTTTCCTCCCGCTGCAGGAAGCTCTGGACTCTCTCATGGTAGAAGGGGAGAACATCGTGTCCACTGCCCGCCGAGCGATCATGAGGCACGACTACTCGGCTGTCCTCACCATCTTCCCCATCCTGAAGCACCTCAAACTGATGAAACAGGAATTTGACCAAGTTCTGCAGGTGAGTGAAGTCACAGGTGCAAAGGGACTTGCCACTGGCAGGATTCCCAAAGGGTTAATTTGCAGGTTGAATCGGGAGTAAGGAAGGCAAATGCAATGTTAGCATTTAATTTCAAGAGGACTGGAACATAAAAACAGGGATGCAATGCTGAGATTTGTTAAGGCGCTGGTCAGACCACATTTGGACTACTATCAGCAGTTTTGGGCCTCATCACTGAGGAAGGATGTGCTGGCATCGGCGAGGGTCCTGAGGAGATTTACGAGAATGATCCCTGGGATGATTTGGTTAACATATAATGAGCGTTTGTCAGCACTGGGCCTGTACTCGCTGGAGTTTAGAAGGATGAGGGAGGACCTCATTGAAACTTACAGAATAATGAAAGGCTTGGATAGAGTGGAAAGGATGTTTCCACTAGTGGGAGAGTCTAGGACCAGAGGGCACAGCCTCAGAATCAAAGGATGTACCTGTAGAAAGGAGATGAGGAGGAATTTCTTTACTCAGAGGGTGGTGCATTTGTAGAATTCATTGCCATCCACGACTGTGGGGGCCAGGTGAATGGAATATTAAAATGGAGATTGACAGATTCTTGATTAGTACGGGTATCTGGAGAGCAAGGACAAGTGATGTTTCAGGTCAGGAAGAAGGGTCCCACGTTTCCATGTTCTCCAGAGATGCTGCCTGACCCGCTGAGTTACTCCAGCACTCTGTGAAACATCACCTATCCATGTTCTCCAGAGATGCTGCCTGACCCGCTGAGTTACTCCAGCACTCTGAAACGTCACCTATCCATGTTCTCCAGAGATGCTGCCTGACCCACTGAGTTACTCCAGCACTCTGTGAAATGTCACCTATCCATGTTCTCCAGAGATGCTGCCTGACCCGCTGAGTTACTCCTGCACCGTGTGTCATGTTCTGTTTGTAGTCAGCTAATTGTCTTTGCCTTGCTTGCTTTGTGCAGGGCACAGCTGCCAGCACCAAAAATAAATTGCCAGTGCTTATCACATCCATGGAGACCACAGGAGCTAAAGCTTTGGAAGAGTTTGCAGATAGCATTAAGGTAAATTGTGACAGTAATGTTTCTCTTGGAACTTTTCTCTCTACGTATCAAAGTCTTCTGTCAACCTTAAGCTAAAGATCGTATAATTCTTTATAAAAGACTAAGTTTGAAGAGCTGAGTTTATGAATTGGCCACGTTAGATTATGCCCTGGAGTGGTGATGGGAATGTGGGGAGTATATTGGGATTAGTGTTGGGTTAGGGGTTGGGGTTAAATCAAAGGGGTTAGGGGTAAATCTTGGGGCGATTTTATAGAGGTGTACAAAATCATGAGAGGAATAGATTGGGTAAACGCACAAGAGTCCCTTGCCCAGTGTAGGGGAATCAAGAACCAAGAGAACATAGGTTTATGGTGAGGGGGAAAAGATTTAATAGGAACATGAGGGGTAACGTTTTCACACAGAGGGTGGTGGCTGTATGGGACGAGTTGCCAGAGGAGGTAGTTGAGGCTGGGACTATCCCAACGTTTAAGAAACATTTGGACAAGTACATGGATAGGACGGGTGGAGAGGGGTATGGGCCAAGCGCAGGCAGGTGGGACTGGTGTAGATTCTGTTGTTATCTGGTGTATACAATAACTATTCTCAGTTACTGATGGTGGAAATGTTGGAGGGTTTGGACGAGTGTTGGGCTTGTGTTAGTGAAGTTATCAAGGTCCAAAACCCATGGTCCAGTAAACACCAAGACCATTTATTATTGGAACCTGTGTGTCGGAAAAAACTGCAGATGCTGGTTAAAATCGAAGGTAGACACACAATGCTGGAGTAACTCAGCGGGACAGGCAGCATCTCGGGAGAGAAGGAATGGGTGACGTTTTGGGTCGAGTCCCTTGAGTCTCGACCCGAAACGTCACCCATTCCTTCTCTCTCGAGATGCTGCATGATCTGCCTAGTTACTCCAGCATTGTGTGTCTACCTTCTTATTGGAAGCTATATTGTACAATAGAATGTTTCTCTGTGACACCCTTGTCAACTTGGCATTACCGAGTCCATTTGAGATTGATCATCTTCAAACCTAGTTGGCACGGTGGCGCAGTGGGTAGAGCCGCTTCCTCACAGGCCAGATACCCTGGTTCAAACCCGACCTCGGGTGCTGTCTGTGTGGAGTTTGCACATTCTCCCTGTGACCGGGTGGGTTTCCTCCCACACCCCAAAGATGTTTGAGTTTATAGGTTAATTGGCCCCTAGTGTGTAGGGAGTGGATGAGACAGTGGGATAACATAGAACTAGTGTGAACGGGTGATGGCTGGTCGGCGTGGACTCAATGGGCTGAAGCTTGCTCTATCTTTCCCAGCTCTGGCTCATAGGTTTTCACATATCTTTAACAATTATTTTTCTTTCCCGGTGTTCCTTAGTCTTTCATATTTTATAAAATCAACTTACAATCTTTGTTCTAAGATTGGTTACTAACTTCCACCCCTCGAGCAAACCCTGCACTTGTAACCAAACTTCCATTTTGTATTTTCTCCTCTTTAGAATGACCCTGACAAGGAATACAACATGCCCAAAGATGGAACTGTCCACGAGCTCACCAGTAATGTAGGTTGGCACTGTGCTAACACATTCATTTAGTTCTGTAGCATTTAATATGATTTGTGTTAATCTCCAAAGCACACTTGGCTTTGACCGAGTTGCTATGAATGGTTGTGTAGTGGCCTCTCTTGTCCGACGGAGAAACACATTGTCTAACGGTTTCACAGCCGCCAGCAAATAGAGCTATTGTCTCACCGTGCCAGAGACCCGGGTTCGATTCTGACCTCGGGTGCTGTGTGTGGAGTTTACATGTTCTCCCTGTGGCCGCGTGGGTTTCCTCCGGGTGCTCCGGTTTCCTCCCACATCCCTAATGCGTGTGGGTTTGTGGGTTAATTGTCCCTCTGTAAATTGTCCCCCCCCCCCCCCCATTTGTGTGGGGAGTGGATGAGAAGGTGGGATAATATGGAACTGGTGTGAACGGGCGATCGATGGCCAAGGATGGTGTGGACTGAAGGATTGTTTCCATGCTGTGCCTTTCAATCGATCACTAATGATGGTCCGATGTTTCACTGGGTTGGCTCAAATGTGGGGTGATGGTGGGAACACTGCAGCTGTGCCAGGGGTGGGGAATCTGAGTCCATGTCCAGGGCTCTGGCCAGGGTCCATGGCTTGTTCAGCCTCTGCTCCACGTATGGCAGATGGACAACAAGACCTGTTGAATCCAACATCATCGATGGGGTGGATGGTCATGGCAGCTGGGCGGGGATGAAGAGTGACTAGAACGGATGTCAGGGGAGAAGGCAGGAGAATGGGGTTGAGAGGGAAAGATAGATCAGCCGTGATTGAATGGCGGTGTAGACTTGATGGTCCGAATGGCCTAATTCTGCTCCTATAACTTATATGAGTGTTCGCCAAGAAACGGCCACTGAATTGTCTTTCCATCTTCAGGCCATCTTGTTCCTTCAGCAGCTGCTGGATTTCCAGGAGACTGCCAGTTCAATGTTAGCGTCCCAGGGTGAGTATGCTTGTGCCTGTCCGGGGAAGGGTGTTGGGTGTCAGCTGCCTCACCCTCCTGCCCACATGCGCTCTGGGGGTGACTTTGTTTGGGGGGCATTCTCCATAAACCCTCGAGTTCACGAGGCTCACGATCCGCACTCCTGCCGCAAGGAGGCCGCCTGCATACACCACCTTCCATCCGTCCGATATCTGAACAGTCCTGGACTCGCTGGAGTTTAGAAGAATGAGTGGGGACCTCATTGAAACTTGCCAAATAGTGAAAGGCCTGGATAGAAACAGAAACATAGAAAATAGGTGCAGGAGGAGGCTATTCGGCCCATTCGAGCCAGCACCGCCATTCATTGTGATCATGGCTGATCGTCCACAATCAGTAACCCGTGCCTGCCTTCTCCCCATATCCCTTGGTAGAGTGGATGTGGTGAGGATGTTTCTACCAGAGGGAGAGTCTAGGACCAGAGGACACGGCCTCAGAATAAAAGGACTCACCTTTAGAAAGGAGACGAGGAGGAATTTCTTCAGCCCAGAGGGTGGTGAATTTGCGGAATTATTTACCACAGAAGGCTGTGGAGGCCAAGCGAATGGTTATTTATAAGGAGGAGATAGATTATTGATCAGTACGGTATCAAGGGTTATGGGGAAAAATCAGGAGAATGGGGTTGACGGGGAAAGATTGATCAGCCATGATTGAATGGTCTAGTAGACTTGATGGGCCAAATGGCCTTATTATGTTCCTACAACTAGGAAAAAAACCTTTCTATCAATGGGTTTATGTAAAATCTGCAGTGTGGATTTCTCACCTTTTAGATAAAGGTCATTTGAAAATTCAGGGCTTTCAAAGTACAGGTCCACCACCGACATTGGCGGTGCGGCACCTATTCTAATCTGGACAAAATTACCAGAGAGAGCGCATTTGAAATCTCCCCTGGAAGTCAGTCCCCCCTGAAAATGTGTCCCCTGGGCCGGGAGAGGCGGTTGATCGGCGTGTCAGATTTCCCCCCTGTTGCCAGGGCTCTGGAACTACAGCCCGGCTGTGTCTGGCAGATCCGTTCCCATAGTCCACTTCCAAGGCCAAATCTGCAGGCCGGTATCTCGGCGGCCTGGGCGGAACATTCTGGAGGCCGTGACCTCTGTTGGTCCGGCAACATGGATAATCCAGAAAGGTATGGGGGGAAAAAACTGCAGATGCTGGTTTAAATCGAAGGTAGATACAAGCTGCTGGATAACTCAGCGGGTCAGGCAGCATCTCTGGAGAGAAGGAATGGGTGATGTTTCTTCAGTCTGAAGGGTCACCCGTTCCTTCTCCTCCTCCAAGATGCTGCCTGACCCGCTGAGTTACTCCAGCATTTAGTATCTACCTTTAATCCAGAAAGGCTCTGGTACCAAGGGTGCTGGAAAATGTCTGGTTGACCTGTACAACATAATCGGATTGCCCAGGTATTGAAGTATTTATTCGGCATTTATTTTAGAAATGTATTTTCTCTTGTTGCCTTTCGTGGATTTGTTATATCTTTATGCGATACTGTATCCATTCCCCTCCGCCCCTTGTCCTCCGTGTCTGTTGCCTGGCCACCCACTGCCTGTTCCTCTGACCCTCTGCTGTTGTGGTCACTCCCTGACTGGCCTACCACTGCCTGTTGCCTGGCCACCCACTGCCTGCTCCCCTGACCCTCTGCTGTTGTGGTCACTCCCTGACCCAGTTCAGTTTAGTTTATTGTCATGTGTACTGAGGTACAGTGAAAAGGTTTTGTGTTGCGTGCGAGCACCCTTCCCCTGCTACCTGTCTGATGTGGTGTCCCCTTCCCTAACTCCTCTGCCTCTCTGTGGACCCATGTGGTGCACCACTGTCTAACCTCTGGTTAGTGTCTGGTGTTGAATCTTTCCCCCTCTACCCCCATCGCTGTTTGCCTGCTGCTGTCTCTCTGTTCTCGTTGTCCTCTAACCATGCTGTGTTTTATTGAACTGCTTGACTCCTGGTTAACATTCTCTTAACTCTTCTCACCTTTGCACTGTTTTTGTTCTGCTCTGACCCATAGTTCTGGGGGACACTTACCATATTCCCTTAGACCCCAGAGGTGAGTTCGTGGATCTGTAAGTCCCTTCATCTCCGCCATCTGTCTTGTCACTTCATGTTACTTCTGTGGAATCAACGCTGTTTTGAACTGGGTCCATTACTTCATGTTTTTACGGTTTATCCTCTCTCTAACACGTTCCCTCCCAGCGTAGAGCTTGGGGATGGGTTTGTGAAGGGCAGTGCTCAGGAATGAAGAATAATATGGGAGAGAATTAATGACAGATCAGAACTAGGACTTGCATTTGTTCGCTAGACAGTTGTCTGTCTGTAATGCTAAAGAGCTGAATTATTCAGCTACGCTTTCTAAAGGACAAGTTGGTAATTGATTCTGTACCGGTAGAAGGTGGTTCAGAAGATCTCAGAAACACAAGCAGTGTGGAACAAAAAAATACAAAGTGCTGCAGAAACTCAGCGGGTCAGGCAGCATCTCTGGAGAACATGGATTGGTGACGTTTCACAGAGTGCTGGAGTAACTCAGCGGGTCAGGCAGCATCTCTGGAGAACATGGATGGGTGATGTTTCAGGTCGGGACCCTTCTTCTGACTAGAGTCTGAAGAAGGTTCCCGACCCGAAACTTCGCACATCCATGTCCTCCAGAGATGCTGCCTGACCCGCTGAGTTACTCGAGCATTTTTTTTTTGGTCAAGATTCCAGCATCTGCAATTCCTCGTGTTTACTAAGCAACCTCCCGAATCATCCAGCGCCAAGGGCTACTCTGGTTCCCGAGAGCGTTTATTTTGACCTCTCTCCTCCCTTCTCTATGAACTGCCCTTGCACCTTACAACTGCACTTCATTTCCTTAGAATACAAACGTCTGCCTTGATCTCGATGAAGTTGAGTTGTTACTATATTGTCACATGTACCTAGATGCAGTGAAATGCTTTTGTTTTGCGTATAATCCAGTAAAGTTACATGAGTAAAGGAGTGCAACAACTGTAGTATAAAAGGTACAGTAGAGTTCCTCTGAAGCAGTACGCAAGTCAATATCCACACCCACCTAAGGTATCTCTTCACCGCTCCACATGGCTGACCTGCCCGAGACTGTCCCACCTGCCCGAGGCTGTCCCACCTGCCCGACACTGTGTCCCACCTACCCCAGACTGTGCCCCACCTACCCCAGACTGGCCCACCTGCCCCAGACTGTCTCCCACCTGCCTGACACTGTGTCCCACCTACCCCAGACTGTGTCCCACCTGCCCCAGACTGTGTCCCACCTGCCCGAGACTGTGTCCCACCTGCCCGAGACTGTGTCCCATCTGCCCCAGACTGTGCCCCACCTGCCCGAGACTGTGTCCCACCTGCCCGAGACTGTGTCCCACCTGCCCGAGACTGTGTCCCACCTGCCCGACACTGTGTCCCACCTGCCCGAGGCTGTCCCACCTGCCCGAGGCTGTCCCACCTGCCCCAGACTGTGTCCCACCTGCCCGAGACTGTGTCCACCTGCCCGAGACTGTGTCCCACCTGCCCGACACTGTGTCCCACCTGCCCGACACTGTGTCCCACCTGCCCGAGGCTGTCCCACCTGCCCGAGGCTGTCCCACCTGCCCGAGGCTGTCCCACCTGCCCGAGGCTGTCCCACCTGCCCGAGGCTGTGTCCCACATGCCCGAGACTGTGTCCCACCTGCCCGAGACTGTGTCCCACCTGCCCGAGACTGTGTCCCACCTGCCCGAGACTGTGTCCCACCTGCCCGAGACTGTGTCCCACCTGCCCGAGACTGTGTCCCACCTGCCCGAGACTGTGTCCCACCTGCCCCAGACTGTGTCCCACCTGCCCCAGACTGTGTCCCACCTGCCCCAGACTGTGTCCCACCTGCCCTTCCGCTGATGTCCGTCCCCGGATTTTAAGAAAAAGCATTCCGAGCAAATATCCAGAGACTCTCCTGGGCAAAGTGTCTTGGGGGAAACCGGCAAAACCACTTGCTGTTCAGACCCACTCTTGTGTGTGTAACCATAATGGTGATACAGTGTGGAAACAGGCCCTTTGGCCCAACTCGCCCACACCGGCCAACATGTCCCAGCGACACCAGTCCCACCTGCCTGCGCTTGGTCCATATCCCTCCAAACCTGTCCTATCCATGTACCTGTCCAACTGTTTCTTAAATGATGGGATAGTCCCAGCCTCAACTACCTCCTCTGGCAGCTTGTTCCATACACCCACAACCCTCTGTGTGAAAAGGTTACCCCTCGGATTCCTATTAAATCTTTTCCCCTTCACCTTGAACCTGTGTCCTCTGGTCCTCGATTCCCCTACTCTGGGCAAGAGACTCTGTGCATCTACCCGATCTATTCCTCTCGTGATTTTGTACACTTCACGGTGTGAACAATCCATGGCCATCACAGATGTAATTTCAGTGGGGGACGGGGAAAATACGATGGGGGGGGGGGGGAGGGGGGAGTTCCATGGTTTTTATCTGTCCTTTGGGTTCCTAAAAATATTTGTTTCTCTTTCAAAATTATTTGGATCTATTGTGTGGCCTGAATTGAAGTGCGAAAGAATGTACACGGATAAATTACCTGTTTAATTCCCCGGGACCTTGACCGTGTGGAAGGACCAAAGGGGCAGGGAGTTGAACTGGGAAGAGCATTTGTTCTACCTCCTCTGTCTGAGGGCTGCTCTCACACCTTTCCTAGTGTATCTTGAGCTGAAATTAGAGATGAGATGGTTCCTCTAGAGATGATAAGGGGGAGAGATGATGGGGTGGCGCAGCGGTAGAGTTGCTGCCTTACAGCGCTTGCAGCATCGGAGACCCGGGATCGATCACGACCACGGGCGCCGTCTGTACGGAGTTTGTACGTTCTCCCCGTGACCTGCGTGGGTTTTCTCCGTGATCTTCGGCTTCATCCCACACTCAAAGACGTACAGGCATGTAGGTAAATTGGCTTGGTATCAGTGTAAATTGTCCCTAGCGTGTATAGGACAGTGTTAATGTGCAGGGATAGCTGGGAGGTGCGGACTCAATGGGCCAAAGGGCCTGTTTCCGCCCAGTATCTCTAAACTAAACTAAATTGGGGGGAAATATTCAGGAGCCAGGTGTTATCCATCGTTTAAAACATTTAGATTTAGATTTAGAGATACAGCGCGGAAACAGGCCCTTCGGCCCACCGGGTCCGCGCCGCCCAGCGATCCCCGCACATTAACACTATCCTACACACACTAAGGACAATTTTTTTAACATCTGCCCAGCCAATTAACCTACATACCTGTACATCTTTGGAGTGTGGAAGGAAACCGAAGATCTCGGAGAAAACCCGCGCAGGTCACGGGGAGAACGTACAAACTCCGTACAGGCGGCGCCCGTAGTTGGGATGGAACCTGAGTCTCTCTTGCGCTGCATTCGCTGTAAGGCGGCAACTCTACCGCTGCGCCACCGTGCCGCACATTTAGCATCTTATCCCAACATCACACCCCTAGAACAGTTGGTTCAGTTTATTGTCACGTGTACCGAGGTAGTGGGAAGCTTTTGTTGCGTGCTAACCAGTCAGCGGAAAGACAATACACGATTACAATAGATCCATTTACAGTGCATAGATACATGATAAGGGAATAACCTTTAGTGCAAGGTAAACGCCAGATCAAGGATAGTCCAGGGTCTCCATAGAGGCAGATAGTAGTTCAGCACTGCAAAGTATGTACACAGTGCGTTGCTGGATTTATAACTGAGACTGGAAATGATTGCCTTGCAGAGATCGGCACCTCGTCCAGCTCCTACAACTCTGAATTCAACAGGCGGCTGCTCAGCAACTACATCTGTGAGTATTCACGGAGAGGAGGGAGAGGGAGGTGGGCAAAGCATGTGGTCAGTGGCACCATTTCACTGGGTAGGAAGCAACAGCAGATGCTGAGTTACACACACCCCTGATGCTGCCTGACCTGTTGAGTTACTCCAGCAGGTTGTGTTTCTTCAGCAGCATTTCACCGTTCATTTCACAGGTTTAGGCTTATTATTGTCACGTGTACTGAGGGCCAGTGATAAACCTTTATTTGCGCGCTGGATTGGGAGAAGATTGTACATGAATACAATCACGCCAAGCTCAAGTACAATAAGTAAAGCATAGAAAAATATACCAGAGTGCAGAATATAGTTCTCAGCATTGTAGCATAACTGTTCCAACGCAAACTGCCAATGTCCACAATGGGACAGTATCCCAGCTTACACAAGGAAACTTAGACAATAGGTGCAGGAGGAGGCCATTCGGCCCTTTGAGCCAGCACCGCCATTCAATATGATCATGGCTGATCATCCTAAATCAGTACCCCGTTCCTGCTTTCTCCCCATATCCCTTGATTCCGTTAGCCCTAAGAGTTAAATCAAACTCTTTCTTGAAAACATCCAGTGAATTGGCCTCCACTGCCTTCTGGGGACTTCAGAAGCCTGATAACAGAGGGAAAGAAGCTGTTCCTGAGTCTGGTGGTGCGCACCTCCAAGCTTCTGTGTCTTCTTCAGAAGGAATGACTGGGAATATTGTTTATTGGGGTTCTTGTAAGATTTAAGCTTACACTCCTTGTCCATTATGTAATGGCATTAGCATCTGTCTGTTAACCTGCAGTGCAATGACATTTAGCCTGAGGAGCTTGATAGCTGAAGCAGAAATCCTGGTGTTAAATGTTCCCTGTGTGTGACAGGAGAGCTGTTAGTTATTCTGATAAAATCTCATCGGAGTTTAGCTGCAGCTGTACTCTCGCCAACCTTTTAAAAACTGTCCTGTCACACTTGCAACAGGCTGTCTGTCAGGAGAGGCGGCGAGAATGGACATTCTGGGCACAGTGAACATGAGGATTGAATAACTAACTCCTGTACATTGCTGTATGAAGGAACTGCAGGTGCTGGTTTAAACCGAAGATAGACACAAAATGCTAGAGTAACTCAGCGGGGCAGGCAGCATCTCTGGAGAGAAGGAACGGGTGACGTTTCAGGTCGAAACCCTTCTTTAGACTGAATAGACAATAGGTGCAGGAGGAGGCCATTCGGCCCTGAAGAAGGAATCACCCATTCCTTCTCTCCAGAGACGCTGCCTGTCCAGCTGAGTTACTCCAGCTTTTTCTGTCGATCTCCTGTACATTGCTCCTGAATTCTTTCAATTAGGAATTTATTTCTGATTGGTTTAAAATTTGCAAAGTGTAAAACAATCGCTTTACTTCCTGCAGGCAAGATACTGGGCAACCTGCAGCTGAACCTGCACAGCAAGGCGAAGGTGTACGAGGATACAGCCCTGGGCGCTGTCTTCCTGCTTAATAACTTTAACTACATCCTCAAATCTCTGGAGAAGTAAGTTAGCCATTCTTATACTCCACATTCTTAGGACAACGGGCAGAAAATTGTCCAGTGACCATTGCAGAGAGTGATTCCAATTTCCACTCATGCTCTGCCCCCTCATGTGAACTACTTCACCCCCCATGTTCCAATTTGTAATTGTGCCTGGAACGCGCTGCCAGGGGTGGTGGAGGCAGATACGATAATGGCATTAAGAGGCTTGCAGACGGGCACATGGATACGCAGGGAATGGGGGGGATACGGATGATGTGAAGGCAACTTGGCATCAAGTTCAGCACGGACATTGTGGGCCGAAGGGCCTGTTCCTGTCCCGTTCTAGTTACTGGTGATTCACGCACCTGCCAGATAGGGTCTGGGACTGGATAGACTGGGCTTGTACTCGCTGGAATTTAGAAGACTTGAGGGGGGATCTTATAGAAACATATAAAATTCTTAAGGGGTTGGAGAGGCTAGATGCGGGAAGATTGTTCCCGATGTTGGGGGAGTCCAGAACCAGGGGTCACAGCTTAAGGATAAGGGGGAAGTCTTTTAGGACCGAGATGAGAAAACATTTCTTCACACAGAGTGGTGAGTCTGGAATTCTCTGCCACAGAAGGTAGTTGAGGCCAGTTCATTGGCTATATTTAAGAGGGAGTTAGATGTGGCCTTTGTGGCTAAAGGGATCAGGGGGTATGGAGAGAAGGCAGGTACAGGATACTGAGTTGGATGATCAGCCATGATCATATTGAATGGCGGTGCAGGCTCGAAGGGCCGAATGGCCTACTCCTGCACCTATTTTCTATGTTTCTATTTAATTTGTTGTGTGCAGACACCAGTACGCTGTGTGACAGATTTCACATGTAACTGAGCTACCTTTTGCTTTCCTTTAACAATTACAGTCGGGTTCTGTGGCCAAGGACCACGAATGATTGTTTCTGTATGGTGGCGCAGTGGGTAGATCAGTGGGTAGATCAGTGGGTAGATCAGTGGGTAGATCAGTGGGTAGATCAGTGGGTAGATCAGCTGCCTCACAGCGCCAGAGACCCTGACCTTGGGTGTTGTGTATGTGGTGTTCTGCCTTGTGGCTGCCTGGGTTTCCTCCGGGCGCTCCGGTTTCCTCCCACATCCCAAAGACGTGGGGGGGTTTGTAGGTTAACTCGCCCTCTGTAAATTGCCCCTAGTGTGCAGGGAGTGGATGAGAAAATGGGCGAATGTAGAGCTAAGTGTGAACGAGTGAGCGACGGTTAGCATGGATTCGGTGGGCCGAAGGGCCAGCTTACATGCTGTATCTTACAAAAATGTCATTAAAAGCAGTTAGTTTCCTAACTTTCCAGTCTGATGTTGTGCAGGTCCGAGTTAATCCAACTTGTGGCGGTTTCTCAGAAGCACCCGGACAAGGCGTACAGGAGTCACATCGAAGAACAGCTCCAGACTTATCAGCGCAGGTAACTCGAGTAAAAACAGTGCTGGAGTTTATCGGCAGGTCGGGCAACTTCTGCAGAGAAAATATGCAGGGAGGTTCTGCAGATGCTGGTGCACATCAAACATAGACACAAAATGCTGGAGTAACTCAGCGGGTCAGGCAGCATCTCTGGAGATAAAGAATAGGTGATGTTTTGGGTTGCAACCCTTCTTTGACTCACAGGCAGTAAATGCTTGGGTCTCTCTCTCCACATATGCTGCCTCACCTTTCTATGAAATATTCCTTTGCAGATTTCAACATCGGAAAAATAGTTATTTGGCCCATCGAGCCCATGCCACATTTACCCCCCGCCCCCCTCTAATCAGAGGTGCAGTTGAAGTGGAACTTGTTTCGTTTTAGAAATACATCGAGGAAACGGGCCCTTTGGCTTTTCTCCAAGATCTTCGGTTTCCTCCCACACTCCAAAGTCGTACAGATTAATTAATTAAATCTAGATTCATTGGCTTGGTAAATGTAAAAATTGTCCCTAATGTGTGTGTAGGATAGTGTTAATGTGCGGGGATCGCTGGTCGGCACAGACCCGGTGGGCTGAAGGGCCTGTATCCTCGCTGTATCTCTAAGCTAAACTGTTGTCTTTGACCATCAGAGGCATTTGGAGAAGGTGAATAGCACAAGCTGTGATCCTAGAGGTCAGTGGGTGAAGAAGGGACTGGACCCGAAACCTCTTGAGTTGTTGCCTGTCCCGCTGAGTTACTCCAGCTTTTTGTGTCTATAGTCAGTGGGTGAGACCTGACCATTGTGCCCAGGACCAAGTTGTGCTCCCAATGTGTCGTGTCAGTGGGGCAGCAGGCAGGGAAAGTGTTAGCCTGCCTCTTCTGTACTGTGTCGTTTATTGTTGACCCTTTTTATTATCTTCACAGCTGGTTAAAAGTCACGACGCCCCTTACCGAAGGTAACCTGCCCGCCTTCCAGCCTGGAACTAAAGTGAGTAGCACCATTTACATCATATTCTCGCAAACTGGTCGACTGGTAGGACCTGTGTCCACTGCCCATCTCAGTCTCCCTCCGGAAGATGGCATGGACAATACTTAACCATTTAAAATCATGTATATCGTGTATAAAACCATGAGAGGAATAGATCGGGGTAGATGCACAGAATCTCTTGCCCAGAGTAGGGGAATCGAGGACCAGAGGACATAGGTTTAAGGTGAAGGGGGAAAGAGTTAATAGGAATCCGAGGGGTAACTTTTTCACACAAAGGGTGGTGGGTGTATGGAACAAGCTGCCAGGGGACATAGTTGAGGCTGGGACTATCCCAACGTTTAGTAAACAGACACAAAATGCTGGAGTACCTCAGCGGGTCAGGCAGCATCTCTGGAGAGAAGGAATGGGTGACGTTTCGGGTCGAGACCCTTCTTCAGAAACTTTAGACAGGTGCATGGATAGGACAAGTTTGGAAGGATATGGACCAAACGCAGGCAGGTGGGACTAGTGTAGCTGGGGCATGTTGGCCGGTGTGGACAAGTTGGGCCGAAGGGCCTGTTTCCACACTGTATCACTCTATGACTTTTTCAGTTCCACACAACTGGGGACCGAGAGTGTTTAATTGTCACATGTAATTCTTTCTTGCAGCAGCATAACAGGCCGGTAACACAACACCCACACACGCACAAATATAATCATACATGACTACACATGGTACATGGGCAGCAAAGACACAGTCCACTGAGGTTCATAGTTGAGGTTAGTGTTGTGTTCAAGAGCCTGATGGTTATTTTGGAAGAAGCTAGAGCTCATGGTTCTGACTCCTCTCTACCACCTTCCTTTAGTTTAATTTAGAGATGCAGTGCAGAAACAGGCCCTTCGGCCCACCGAGTCCGTGCCGACCAGCGATCACCGCACATTACCCTACACACACTAGGGACAATTTACAATTTTACCAAAGCCAATTAACCTACAAACCTGCACGTCATTGGAACGCGGGAGGACACCAGAGAAAACCCACGCAGGTCACGGGGAGAACTCCGTAGTCAGGATACAACCTGGGTCTCTGCCGTTGTAAGGCAGCAACTCTACCGCTGTGTCACCGTTCCGTTCATGGTGGTGGGACTGAGATGAGAGCGTGGCCAGGGTGGTGTGGGTTGGCATTGGATCCACAGTGATGTGGACAAGCCTTGACAGGGTGAGGGCAGTAGGTATCTTTACAGGACGCTAGTTATACAGGTGGCTTCTTACAACAGTCTCAAAGCTTAACTTCATTCGCTCTTGCTGATTTTTGGCATTGATCTTAAATTTATTTGAAATGATCCATAAGTCTGTAGTTGGTTGCAAATTTCTGGATCAACTTAACTCAGTAGCATTATTACCTGAGTTTTTGTTAAGGGGAAAGAGTCCTGGTCTAACGAGACTGGGTTCATGTTATAGGAGCAGAATTAGGCCATTTGGCCCATCTACTCCGCCATTCAGTCATGGGTCATCTATCTTTCCCTCTCATTCCCATTCTCCTGCCTTCTCCCTGTAACCTTTGACACCTGTACTAATCAAGAATCTGTCAAACTCCATCTTAAACATACCCACTGACTTGACCTACAGCCGCCTGTAGCAATGAATTCCACAGATTCACCACCCTCTGACTAAAGAAATTCCTCCTCATCTCCTTCCTAAAGGAACATCCTTTAATTCTGAGGCTGTGGCCTCTGGTCTTAGACTCTCCCACCAGTGGAAACATCCTCTCCACATCCACTCTGTCCAGGCCGCTCACTATTCTGTACGTCTCAATGAGGTCCTCCCTCATCCATCTAAACTCCAGCGAGTACAGGCCCAGTGCCATCAAACGCTCACGGGCTGATCTGCTCTCCTCTCCAGTGTGAGTAGCTCTCAGCGTGCTGCCTTCCACTATTTCATCAGGTCATGGCTGATGCTCATTCTTTATCCGCCAGTTCTGTGTAGACAAAGATTAGTAACCGCCTGAGCAGCACGGAGGTCCAAACTGGGTTGAGCTGAGGGGTCAGACAGACGTTAATCATGGTGACTCTTTAAACTGATTCACTGGAGTGATCGCTTCCATTTTGTATTTTTGCAGTTAAAAGATAAAGAAAGGCAGGCGATTAAAGACCGATTTAAGGTAAGATGGAAGGGGATGTAATCATCATTGATGCGATTCTCTCTGCTGCCACCTTTAGATCACCGACAGTCTTGTGTCCTAACCCTTACCTTTCTGCAAGTACCTGGGAGTGTTTTCTGATGTAAATTGTTATAACATAAACCTTGGTCCAGGAACAAGATTTAGCCACCATATCCTGTCTGTGCCTGGCTTTGTGTTCTAATTGTGTGAATCTCAGTGAAGTATTGCGTGTGGAGTACGTACCTTATCTTGGTCCAGCCTCCATCCTCTCCTCTCTGCTCAAGACCCCTGGGAACAGTGTTGTGGGCTGTCCGTAGTCTGGTGGCTTCTCCTGGGAGAGGTGAGGAGGTGTGCTGGAATGTCTGAGACAATTTAGTCAGGCCCAGTGGAGGTAAGAGGACTCCGCCAACGTCCTCACCGGACATTGAGGCCGACACACACACACAGCGCAATCTCAGTACCCTGCCGACACAACCCCTCACACTTCCAGACCAAGTGGCTGGGGTAGTATGGGTTACAGTGATGGTGCTAAAGGCCTGACAACTGGCGCTCATAAGTCCATAGATTCTAGGAGCAGAATAAGGCCATTCGGCCCATCAAGTTTACTCCACCTTTCATATCAATCTTCGCCTTAAAAATATCCATTGACTTGGCCTCCACAGCCTTCTGTGGCAATGAATGCCATAGATTCACCACCCTCTGACTAAAGATATTCCGTCTCATCTTTCTAAAGGTATGTCCTTTCATTCTGAGGCTGTGACCTCTGGTCCTAGACTCTCCCATTAGTGGAAACATCGTCTCCACACCCACACTATTCTGGCTGAATCTGTGCGATGTTCCAGTGGGCAATGGAGTGGAGGGATTGGAGCGTGGGATTGTAATGGGTTCTCATAAATGAAACTAATTTTTGTTTCAAAGGCATTTAACGATGGCCTGGAAGAACTCTGCAAAATCCAGAAGTCCTGGGCGATCCCGGACAAGGAGCAGAGGGATAAGATCCGGCGGGCACAGAAGGAGAACGTGACTGTGGCGTACCGAGTCTTCTGGCAGAGGTAGGAGGCATCTCCTCACGTGTCGACTGGTTCTGAGCCGGGGGGGGGGAAGTTTGTGTCTGTGCAAACTTTCGTTTTGAGTTAACGGGGGAATCTGTGCCTGAACGAGAGGGTTCTTCATTCTTGCTGATGTTCAGGCTGTAGTGAGCGTGGAATACCACCTGCAGTACCCGTGCTACGGAATGGGCCATCTGCCAATGTTGGCTGCCAGACACAGCTTTGAATACCGCCATAAGGGTCTTCACCTTGATCTGGTTGGGACTTGATCGGAGGCTCAGACTAACAGATCTCGTGTTGGCCCTTGCTCAGCACTTTAGTTATTTCACTAAAGTCACAGAGCAGAGAAACAGGCCCTTCAGCCCAACTTGTCTGTGCTGACCAAGATGCCCCACCTACGCTAGTCCCACTTGCCTGCATTTAGCCCATAAGTTCTAGGCACAGAATTAGGCCATTTGGCCCATCAAGTCTACTTCACCATTCAATCATGGCTGATCTGTCTCGACCCCATTCTAATTGCCTTCTCTCCCATAACCCCCGACACCTATATTAATCAGGAATCTATCAATCTGCACCTTTAAAATACCGAATGACGTGGCTTCCACAACCGTCTGTGGTGATGAATTCCACAAATTCACCACCCTCTGACTAAATAAAATTCCTCATCTTTTTTCTAAAAGCACATCCTTTAATTCTGAGGCTGTGCCCTCTGGCCCTAGACTCTCCCACTAGTGGAAACATCCTCTCCACATCCACTCTAAGTGACTTTCAGGTGTTTTCAATAGTTTGAAAATACTTGGCTTCAGGGTGTCCCAAAGATACCGGCAGTCAACAACGTTGCTGCAGAAATGCCTGTTGGTTTGAACTTTGGGCCAATTTCTCCTGACAGATCTGCTGCAGGGTGAACTGTTTCTCTTGATACTTTGGTCTGGATTCCATCACAGTCATTCCCCCCCTCATCTCCACTGCTCCCCATTTCTGCAACTTTGGTGGGGCAGCGGTAGAGTTGCTGCCTCACAGCGCCAAAGACCTGGATTCGATTCTGACTACAGGTGCTGTCCGTACGGAGTTTGTACGTTCTCCCCGTGACTGCGTGGGTTTTCTCCAGGAGCTCCAGTACTCCAAAGACATGCAAGTTTGTAGGTTAATTGGCTTTGTAAAATTGTAAATTGTCCCTAGTGTGCGCTACCTCTCCAAACCATCCTTTCAAACAAGTTTACCCAGTTGTGATGAGGGGTCTTTCAACCGAACCGTTGACTGTTCCTCCCGCTGGCTGCCATCTGAACTATAAGTCTTGGTTTTCCAGCATCTCTTGCTCAGTCTATCTGCGGATGTCTAGCATGAACTGCCTGTTTCATTGGTCCTCCTGCAGGTACTCCAATGTTCCCTTTACCAAGAATGTTGAGAAATACATAAAGTACAGAGTGGAGCAGGTTGAAGAGATGATCGAGAAGCTGTTTGATACTTCAGCCTGAAGGTTCAGTATTGCTTTCCTTTGCCAATCACTTACCAAATTGTTAATTGATGTAAATAAACTTGTATTCATTGAATTAAACTTGTGCGTTGCAGTTGTTTCCAACAGTTCGGCTTGAACCATTATTGATATCAGGCTGTGTCAGACCGACTGATACTTGTATCATTTTGAGCTGGTTGAATTAATGATAGAATGTCATTGTACAAGACAGACCATGACGACTATCAGACCAACCAAAGTCCAGGATTCTTGTCCCCTACACACCAGGACTGGATCTGCCACAGGCAGTACACACAACACATGAAGCAGCTGGCCAACCAGTTAGGAGTATTTAGTGGGAAAGAAAACTGCAGATGCTGGTTTAAATCGAAGGTAGACACAAAAAGCTTGGAGTAACTCAGTGGGTCAGGCAGCATCTCTGGAGAGAAGCAATAGGTGACGTTTCGGGACGAGACCTTTCTTCAGTCGCCCACTGAAAATTGCAGGAACAGCACCTCATATTTCGCTTGGGCAGCTTGCAGCCCAGCGGTATGAACATTGACTTCTCCAACTTTAGATAGTTCCTCTGTCCCTCTCTTCCCCTCCCCCTTCCCAGTTCTCCCTCTATCTTCCTGTCTCCACCTATATCCTTCCTTTGTCCCGCCCCCCTGACATCAGTCTGAAGAAGGGTCTCGACCCGAAACGTCACTCATTCCCTCTCTCCTAGATGCTGCCTGACCTGCTGAGTTACTCCAGCATTTTGCGATACCTTCGATCAGCCGTGATTGAATGGCGGAGTAGACTTGATGGGCCGAATGGCCTAATTCTGCTCCTATCACTTATGACCTTCTGAAGCTGGACAATCATTGCTGGTTTCACCAACACTACCCGGAGAATGATGATTAAAGATGATAAACTTGTAAAGATAATTTATTGCAATAATTATCGTCATTCTATCACAACAGCACAGATTTGCACAATGATAAAAAGGGTTTTAAAAAAAGTAAAATCACACAATAATTCCACAAATACATGACTTTTTTTTTTTGTCTGGAAATACAAGCTAAAAAAACATTATACCAACATGATCCATCATGGTTATTAAACAAAGACTCTTTAAAAACAAGATCTGGTCGCTACATTGTCGACCTACAAAACATAAAACCAATAAAAAGCTTTAAAGTGGAATGACTTACCTAAAATCAGTGTGGGACTTATACGTACAAGAATAACTCGAGCTGTTTTGCATGCAGGCACTGTGCCAGGTTTTTAATGCGACACAGTTTGACGTTCTGCGAATCACCAGCCCTGTACACGCGGTACAGGTGGTAGTGAGATTTGGCCCGCAATGCCAAGTCCATCTCTTGGGCCGAGAGCTGCACATAGTTCTTCTCCGCTTTGACTGTGGATTTAACCTCAATGAAGGTGTCCACCGCCGGTTGCTGGTTGAGCGAGGGGAAGACCACCCTGAAGTCGAAGGGCAGTCCACTCTCGCCCTGCTGGTTCACCCAGCTAACGACGCTGGGCTTCAGCTGGCTGTCACTGCCCTGCCAGTGCGTCAGGAAGGCATGCACGAAGCGCTCTCCCCACTCGCCGATGGCAGTGTTCTCCGCCTTGTCCTCGCTGAAGATCACTGTCTGGGGCGTTCCCACCGCGCTGTGGATGGCCAGCTCCTCCAGTGCCTCCTCGTGCGACTGCTCCTTGGTCCACACCGGGGCGTCGAGGGGAAGGGCTGTGCGGAAGGCATGGGCTCCATTGAAGTGGCTCCTGTTGGTTCCCAGCATCGACTGCGATGATTCGTGGCTGCTCGACACAGGCACAACACAACCGTGAGAAAGAAGCAAAGTTCACACCTGCCGCCACCCTCACCCAACACACGCACTCCATTCTAACTCATCTACCTCCCCTCACCCAACACACGCACTCCATTCTAACTCATCTACCTCCCCTCACCCAACACACGCACTCCATTCTAACTCATCTACCTCCCCTCACCCAACACACGCACTCCATTCTAACTCATCTACCTCCCGATCACAGAGAAGGCAATTGCTCAACATTCCAGTGCGAGAAGCCTAGCCAGGGAATTCCAAAGCTGCCTGGCGATCTGTTTAGAGATACAGCGCGGAAACACACCGGGTCCGCGCCGACCAGCGATCCCCGCACACTAACACTATCCTACACACACCTGGGACAATTTACATTTATACCAAGCCGATTAAACTACAAACCTGTATGTCTTTGCAGTGTTGGAGGAAACCCACACAGGTCACGGGGAGAACATATAAACTCCGTACAGACAGCACCCATAGTCGGGATGGAACCCGGGTCTCTGGTGCTGTGAGGCAGCAGCTCTACCCGCTGCGACACTGTGCCGGCCCTCTCTGATATCCTAAAATAGACACAAAGTGCTGGGGTATCTCAGCGGGTCAGGCAGCATCTCTGGAAAACATGGTTAGGTGAGTTTGATGAAGGGTCTCGATCCGAAACGTCACCGATTCCTTTTCTCCAGAGTTGCTGCTTGACCCACTGAGTTGCTCCAGCACATTGTGTCTTATCTTTTATGGATAGGTGACATTTCGTAGCTGGACCCTTCTTCAGACTGATTGAATATTGACGAGCATCTCATCTATTCAGGGAGATGGTGAACAGCAGTCATTGCTGTGTGAGGTGGGGTCAGAGTTTAACACTGAGAGAATGGATACCGAGAGCTTGGAGTGAGATCAGTTGCCAGTTTGGATAAGTAGCACAGGGACTTTGTTCAGAGGACTGCACGGTTACTAGAGTCACTCAGGGCCTCACAGCGCCAGCGGCCCAGGTTTGATCCTGTCCACGGGTGCTGTCTGTGTGGAGTTTGCACGTTCTCCCTGTGACCGCGTGGGTTTTCTCCGGGTGCTCCGGTTTCCTCCCACATCCCAAAAATGTGCGGGTTTCTAGGTTAATTGGCTTCGGTAAAAACTGTAAATTGTCCCTCGTGTGTAGGGTTGTGTTAGTGTGAGGGGATCGCTGGTCGGCGCGGACTCGGTGGGTCGAATCTAAACTAAACAGATCTTCTGGAAGGAGTGACTCTGGCACTGAACATAACCTCCCACAGGTTTTGTTATTGAAAGGCTGGTGTGGTCATATATACCTGGGGTGGTTCTCTGCATCAGCTGCTGGGCGGTCCGGTGTATCTTTCTCAGTAGGCGACAGGCAAGTGGGTTTGGTCTGAACAGGATCCATCATTTGGTCCGAGACTGTTCGTTCAACATGTACTGCGGAAGATAAAACAGAGCGTATTAATGCACGCCAAGCACCTGAAACAAATACTAAATACAAAATAATAAAAAAATATTTGTCAGAGATAAAAAAATTCTAATCCTGAAGGAAATTAGAAAAGCGAAAAAAAGATATGAGGCTGCTTTGGCAAGAAATGTAAAAGTAAACCCCAAGGGGTTCTACAGATATGTCAATAGCAAAAGGATAGTGAGGGATAAAATTGGTCCATTAGAGAGTCAGAGTGGACAGCTATGTGCTGAGCCGGAAGAAATGGGGGAGATATTAAACAATTTATTTTCTTCGGTATTCACCGAGGAGAAGGATATTGAATTATGTGAGGTAAGCGAAACAAGTAGAGTAGTGATGGAAATTAGGAGGATTAAAGAAGAGGAGGTACGGACACTTTTGAAAAATATAAAAGTGGATAAGTCTCCAGGTCCTGATAGGATATTCCCTAGGACATTGAGGGAAGTTAGTGCAGAAATAGCAGGGGCTATGACGGAAATATTTCAAACGTCTTTAGAAACGGGGATGGTGCCGGAAGATTGGCGCATTGCGCATGTTGTGCCTTTGTTTAAAAAAGGTTCTAAAAGTAAACCTAGCAATTATAGACCTGTTAGTTTGACGTCTGTGGTGGGAAAATTAATGGAAAAGATACTTAGGGACAATATATATAATTATTTGGATAAACAAGGCCTGATTAGAAACAGTCAACATGGATTTGTGCCTGGAAGGTCATGTTTGACTAATCTTCTTGAATTTTTTGAAGAGGTTACCAGGGAAATTGATAAGGGCAAGGCTGTGGATGTTGTCTATATGGACTTTAGTAAGGCATTTGACAAAATTCCACATGGAAGGTTGATTAAGAAGGTTAAATCGTTGGGTATTAATAGTGAGGTTGCAAGATGGATTCAACAATGGCTGAATGGGAGATACCAGAGGGTAACGGTTGACAATTGTATGTCAGGTTGGAGGCCAGTGTCTAGTGGAGTACCCCAAGGATCTGTGTTGGGTCCACTGTTGTTTGTCATTTACATTAATGATCTGGATGATGGTGGGGCAAATTGGATTAGTAAATATGCAGATGATACTAAGATAGGTGGTGTAGTTAATAATGAAGTAGAGTTTCAAAGTCTACAGAGAGACTTGGGCCTTTTGGAAGGGTGGGCTGAAAGATGGCAGATGGAGTTTAATGCTGATAAGTGTGAGGTGGTGCATTTTGGTAGGACAAATCAAAATAGGACGTACAGGGTAAATGGTAGGGAATTGAGGAATGCAGTGGAACAGAGGGATCTGGGAATAACTGTGCATTGTTCCCTGAAGGTGGAATCTCATGTGGATAGGGTGGTGAAGAAGGCGTTTGGTATGCTTGCCTTTATAAATCAGAGCATCGAGTATAGAAGTTGGGATGTAATGTTAAAATTGTACAGGGCATTGGTGAGGCCGGGTCTGGAGTATGGTGTGCAGTTCTGGTCGCCAAATTATAGGAAGGATGTCGACAAAATGGAGAGGGTACAGAGGAGATTTACTAAAATGTTGCCTGGGTTTCAGCACTTAAGCTACAGAGAGAGGTTGAACAGGTTGGGTCTTTATTCTTTGGAGCGTAGAAGGTTGAGGGGGGACTTGATAGAGGTTTTAACAATTTTGAGAGGGACGGACAGAGTTGACGTGGGTAGGCTTTTCCCTTTGAGAGTGGGGAAGATTCCAACAAGGGGACATAGCTTCAGAATTGAGGGACAAAAGTTTAGGGGTAACATGAGGGGTAACTTCTTTACTCAGAGGGTGGTGGCTGTATGGAATGGGCTTCCGGTGGAAGTGGTGGAGGCTGGCTCGATTTTATTATTTAAGAGTAAATTGGATAGGTATATGGATGGGAGGGGATTAGAGGGTTATGGTCTGAGTGCAGGTAGATGAGACTAGGTCAGGGAGAGTGGTCGGCGTGGACTGGTAGGGCCGAACGGGCCTGTTTCCAGGCTGTAGTTGTTATATGGTTATATGGTTATATGGAAGGAATCGGTGACGTTTCAGTTCGAGACCCTTCTTCAGACTGAGTCAGGGGAGAGGGAGACACAGAGATATAGACGGTGATGTAGAGAGATATAGAACAAACAAATTAAACCAGTAGCACAGGAGAACAGAGAGGAAAGGAGAAGGTTTTGGTGTAAAGCTGATGATGTACCTGTGTTTGAGGAGTGATCCTGACTGCCGTGATGCTCTAGGTGCTGGGCTTGGTCTATATTGGGCTTTGGACCTGCAGTGGTCAAGAAGTTCCTTTGGTCACCTGGGAGAAAGATAAATGTTATTTACTGACCAGAACCATTGCCTCTTGTGCAGTAACAGATACTGAAACTGCTCACCAATGCAAGCATTAGGTCCATTCCCCCAACCTCTCCCCTCTCCCATCAGGCAAGAGGTACAGAAGTGTGAAATCGCACACCTCCAGATTCTGGGACAGTTAGGGTTGCCAACTGTCCTGTATTAGCCGGGACATATTTTGGGCTAAATTGGTTTGTCCCGTATTAGGCCCGTGGGTGAGGTCATGTGGGGCGCGGGGCGGTGACGTCACCTTGTCCCGTATTTGGGAGTGAGATAGCTGGCACTCCTAGGGGCAGTTCATCATATATCAGCTTTCCACTGAATGGTTAGCACGCAACAAAAAAAGCTTTTCACTGTACATCAGTACACGTGACAATAAACGAAACTTTCCTCTGTTCATCTGCCACCCCTCCATCTTCCTCCCCATCCCCTTGCGCCCCCTTCAACCCAACCCCCCCCCCCCGGTTCTACATTTCATGCCCACCTTCCTTTTTCATAAGAGTCCACCCTCTTGTCCTCTCCACTCATCACCTCCAGCCTCGATTACTGAATCACCCAACTGACCCATTGCAAATCAGCTCCCTCCTCACTTGAACCCACCCATCACTCGTGTAGGAGGGAACTAGACGCTGGTTTACATCACATATAGACACAGAATGCTGGAGTAACTCAGCGGGACAGAGAAGGAATGGGTGCCAGTTAGTTACTCCAGCATTTTGTGTCTTATCTTCGGTGTAGGAGGAAGGGCCTCAACCTGAAACGTCACCCATTCCTTCTCTCCAGAGATGCCGCCTGTCCCGCTGAGTTCCTCCAGCATTTTGTGTCTATCCACCCATCACTCGTCTTCTCTTGTGTCTCCTGCTATGTCATCACTCACCAGTCTGTGCAAGAGGACTGTGCTGGTGGCTGCCAGAAGGCACATCCTTGTCAGAATCGGAAGGAGGGGCAGGTGGAGGCCACATTTTCATGACGGTGTCGGCTGCTTTGTCTGAGGATGGGGTTGGGAGAGAGAGAGAGAGAGAGAGAGAGAGAGAGAGAGAGAGAGAGAGAGAGAGAGAGAGAGAGACATCAGCCATGATTTAATGGCAGAGCAGACTCGATGGACTGAATTCTGCTCCTCGAACTTATGAACTTACACACACCAGAGTTTCAAACGGCCAGCAATGTAACAATTACCCCACGTCAATATAGAGTCACGGAGTGAGACAGCGCGGAAACAGGCCCTTCGGCCCTACTTGCCCACACCGGCCAACATGCCCCAGCTACACTAGTCCCACCTGCCTGCGCTTGGTCCATATCCCTCCAAACCTGTCCTATCCATGTACCTGTCCCACATGACCGTCAAAATGGTAGACGTGGAAATCCTGGGAGTTTATTTGGATCCAAAGCCAGTCACTGGCCCCCTAGTGTGGAGGGGGGGGTGAGGGGGGGGGAACGTTGCTGGTGGGGGCTGGCATCCCTCAAGGCACCCCATAGCAGGTTGCATCATCCAAACTGCAATCTCAATGCTTACATTGTGGCATTCACTGCCAGAGATGGCAGTGGAGGTGACGTCAATGGGCATTTTTAAGGAGATTGACGGTTTTGTGATCAGTGCGGGTGTCAGGGGTTATGGGGAGAAGGTAAGAGAATGGGGTTAGGAGGGAGAGATAGATCAGCCATGATTGAATGGCGGAGTGGACTTGATGGGCCGAATGGCCTAATTCTGCTCCTATCACTTATGAACATTGTGAGCGAATCCAGAGATAAAATATGATGAAAAAAAAGTGTAAAAGTGATTGTAGATGTAACATACAAAACTGTTGTAACTGGGCCTTGTCACACACTCCACAATTAGCCACGATTGAATGGCAGAGTCGTCTTGATGGGCCGAATGGCCTAATTCTGCTCCTATCACTTATAACCATACGTACACAAGAGACCTTTGCCAAACGGCCTGTAACTCATTCCCATCACTCGGTGTAACGTACGTTGAATACAGAGCCGAAGGTGGTCTTGGAGGGGAGGATGCTCCTCCAACTGTGGAGCCTCCTGGACAATACAGCTCACCCCCTCCATGACACACTGGCCAACTTGAGGAGCACTTTCAGCAACAGACTGGTCCCACCAAGATGCCGCACAGAACAAACTCCACAGGAGATCCTTCTTCCCTGGGGCTATCAAACTGTACAACCCCTCCCCCTTCTGTCGTGGGGTAGACTGAGACTGACTCCCTCCCCCCCCCAATCTCTGCTCATCCCCCAATCCTTTCCACTCCTCACTTTAATTGCACGTTTCATGTATCTTGTATTTTATGACTATTGGCAGTTCAATTTCTCTTTTGGGATAAATAATGTTCTGTCGTATCGCATCGAAGCTCATGTTCCCCTTTTAACCGTTCATGAGCAGAATTAGGCCATTCGGCCCATCAAGTCTACTCCGCCATTCAATCATGGCTGATCTATCTCTCCCTCCCAACCCCATTCTCCTGCCTTCTCCCCATTGGAGTAGGAAGATCTCTTACTGGGCGTGGCGTCAGGGTAGGCGTAAAGGGATGACCTTGGTGGCCAGCTGCCCAAAGTCCGCTCTTCATCTGTACTGTCATCTTTCTTCTTCTGGGCTTCTACGCTGCTCGCACTCGGGCCTTGCACTTGAACGGCTGCTTTACCTGCTGGACAAAATGGAGAAGGAATGAAGAGGGAAGGTTTAGAGGGATGCGGGCCAAACGCAGGCAGGTGGGACTAGCATAGACGGGCCATCATGGACGGCGTGGGCAGGTGGGGCCGAAGGGCCTGTTTTCACGCTGTACGACTATAATATTGCTTGCATCTTCATTTTATCTCCTCAGCATTCAAAACATGTTACCTCCAGGAACAGGTTAAATCATCCGTGTGTCACGTCAGTGCCAGCATGTCAGAGGTTACGGGGAGAAGGCAGGAGAATGGGGTTGAGAGGGAAAGATGGATCAGCCATGATTGGAAGGCAGAGTAGATTTCGTGGGGATAATGGCCCAATTCTGCTCCAGAATTGATGAACTTATCTCAACGTCAATCTCACTGAATCCCCACCAGCTGTCTACAGCAAAACTGATAAAGGACATAACGTTTAGTGCAAGAGAAAAGTCCAGTTCAGGTGCTATTATAAGGAAGGACAAAAGACAAATTTTTGTTTTCTTAATGCATATTACACATATTAGCACAAATATCAATGAAGATAGAAACCATGGATCGTCAGTAAGACAGAAGATAAGTTATCTGCTGCTGCTGTTTGAGTTTAGTTTAGTGTCATGTGCCGAGATACAGTGAAAAGCATTGTTGCATGTTTTGTTGATTACAATTGAGCCACCCAAAGTGTGGATATACACTGATCAGCCAAAACATTATGACCACCGACAGGCGATGTGAATAACATTGGTTTCTTGTTTCAATGGCACCTGTCAAGGGGTGGGATATATTAGGCAGCAAGTGAACAGTCAGTTCTTGAAGTTGATGTGTTGGATGCAGGAGAAATGGGCAGGAGTAAAGACCTGAGCGACTTTGACAAGGGCCAAATTGTTATGGCCAGACGACTGGGTCAGAGCATCTCTGAAACGGCAAGGCTTGTGGGGTGCTCCCGGTCAGCAGTGATGAGTACCTACCGACAGTGGTCCGAGGTGGGACAAACCACAAACCGGCGACAGGCAGGGTGTTGGGCGCCCAAGGCTCATCGTTGCTCGAGGGCAACGAAGGCTATCCCGTCTGGTCCGAACCGACAGAAGGTCGACTGTGGCACAAGTCGCAGAAAATTTCAATGGTGGTCACGGGAGGAATGTGTCACAATACACAGTGCATCGCACCCTGCTGCGTATGGGGCTGCACACGGAGGATCAACAGCATATTAGGCAGGTGGGCATAATGTTTTGGACCATCAGGTCATAATGTTTTGGCTGATCGGTATACATGAAAAAGGGAATAAGGTGAATAACGTTTAGTGCAAGATGAAGCCAGTCGTCCAATGGTAGATAGTCCGAGGGTCTCCAGTGAGGCAGGAGATAGTTGGCAGCTCAGGACCTCTCTCTAGTTGTAGATTCCTCTTAGTTTAGTTTCTTATTGTCACGTGTACTGAGGTAGAATGAAAAGCATTTTTTGTGGCGAGCTAACCAGTCGGCAAGACTATACACGATTATAATAAAGCCCCCCACAGTGATACACAAGGATAAACGGTTTAACATTTCGTGCAAGATAAAGTCCAGTAAAGTCTGATCAAAGATAGTCCGTGGGCGTAAGTGGTGCAGAGATTGTCCTTTACCTGTGAATCGTGGCTCCATGTTCATCTCGGGGGCTGCCGGTGGAACCTCCCATGCCTCTTCACCTTCTGGCAACTCCGACACATCCTCCTTTTTAAAAAATCTGTTCAGTGTATTTTTATCCTGGAACACAAGAGACACAAAGCTCAATACAAGGGAAAACAGTTGGTGCAGTTGAACAAAACACTGACTTGAAATGTTACCCAGATAGAGCTCTTAAGGATTGCGGAGTCAGGGGGTACGGGGAGAAGGCAGGAACAGGGTACTGATTGAGAATGATCAGCCATGATCACATTGAATGGCGGTGCTGGCTCGAAGGGCCGAATGGCCTCCTCCTGCACCTATTGTTTATTGTATTACCTAAATTTCTCTCCACAGATACTGCCTGACCTGTCGAGGTCTTCATAGAAACATAAAAAATAGGTGCAGGAGGAGGCCATTGGGCCCTTCGAGCCAGCACCGCCATTCATTGTGATCATGGCTGATCATCCACAATCAGTACCCCGTGCCTGCCTTCTCCCCATATCCCTTGATTCCACTAGCCCTGGAGCTCTATCTAACTCTCTTTTAAATTCATCCAGTGAATTGGCCTCCACTGCCCTCTGTGGCAGAGAATTCCACAAATTCACAACTCTCCGGGTGAAAACGTTTTTTTTCTCATCTCGGTTTTAAATGACCTCCCCTTTATTCTTAGACTGTGGCCCCTGGTTCTGGACTCCCCCAACATTGGGAACATCTAGCTTGTCCAGTGTTTTATAATTTTATACGTCTCTATAAGATCCCCTCTCATCCTTCTAAATTCCAGTGAATACAAGGCCAGTCTTTCCAATCTTTCCTCATATGACAGTCCCTCCATCCCGGGGATTAACCTGGTGAACCTACGCTGCACTGCCTCAATAGCAAGGACGTCCTTCCGCAAATTAGGAGACCAAAACTGCGCACAATACTCCAGGTGTGGTCTCACCAGGGCCCTGTACAACTGCACACAGTACTCCAGGTGTGGTCTCACCAGGGCCGTGTACAACTGCACACAGTACTCCAGGTGTGGTCTCACCAGGGCCGTGTACAACTGCACACAGTACTCCAGGTGTGGTCTCACCAGGGCCGTGTACAACTGCACACAGTACTCCAGGTGTGGTCTCACCAGGGCCCTGTACAACTGCAGAAGGACCTCTTTATTCCTACACTCAAATCCTCTCGTTATTAACGCCAACATGCCATTAGCTTCCGGGGTTATGTCCGTGCCTGGGTGGTGTTGGAGAGGGACTGTGCGCTGTCCACGGGGGATTTCCGGGACCGTTGGGCACCGCAGGGGAGTTAGATGTATCCTGGACAGCGATGGTAATATAGCTGTATAATAGTTTCACTAGGTATATTTGCTTGTATTGTCTTCTGGTGATGGGTTCTGTTTTGGTTTATTGCATTGTAAATATTATTTTTAAATAATTGAATAAATGTTTTGAATTAAAAATAACAAAAATAAAAACATGCCACTGGCTTTCTTCACTGCCTGCTGTACCTGCATGTTTACTTTCAGTGACTGGTGTACAAGGACACCCAGGTCTCGTTGCACTTCCCGTTTTTCCTAATCTGACACCATTGAGATAATAATCTGCCACCTTGTTCTTGCCGCCAAAGTGGATAACCTCACATTTATCTACAACCTCACATTTATCTACAACCTCACATTTATCTACAACCTCACATTTATCTACAACCTCACATTTATCTACATTTGCAGTCTTCACTGCATTTTTAAAAAATCATAAATTCCCACAATCTGCCACTATAAACTCTTTGCAAGGGTGAGTTCTGTGATTCCATCACTAATGAAAGAGGATTGATCCTTTGCACAACAGTTGAGGTATTGTTCTCTCCACTGTTCAAGTATTGCTTGAAATGGAAAAAGGAAAGAATGTGTTCAGCCAAATGTCCAGCGATCAGGCGCGCTGCCTCAAATATCGGCAACCTCTAAAGTTACACGTCAAGGCCACAAAGTTTAGAAGGTAGACACAAAATGCTGGAGTAACTCAGCGGGCCAGGCAGCATCTTGGGAGAGAAGGAATGGGTGACGTTTCGGGTCGAGACCCTTCTTCAGACTGATGTCAGGGGCTTTAGTTTAGAACTTTGAAACAAACCACGTGTGCTGCAAGTTTTAAATCTCATTGTGAACTCTCTAACTTGTTCCATGTAACAATACAATAACAACTTTATTTATCCCAGGAGGGAAATTGATCTGCCAAGTCATAAAATAACAAAATACATGAGACAAGAAATTAAAGTGGAAACGAGTGGAGGATGTGCAAAGATTGGGGGGGGGGGGGGGGGGGGTGGGTGGAGGGGAGTCAGTCTCAGTCTACCCCATCACAGAACACAGAAGGGGGAGGAGTTGTACAGTCTGGTAGCCACAGACAAGAAGGATCTCCTGTGCTGCATCTTGGTGGGACCAGACTTTGTTGCTGAAGGTGCTCCTCAGGTTGGCCGGCTTGTCACAGAGGGGGCGAGCTGTATTGTCCAGGATGCTCCGCAGTTAGACAATAGACAATAGGTGCAGGAGGAGGCCATTCGGCCCTTCGAGCCAGCACCACCATTCAATGTGATCATGGCTGATCATTCTCAATCAGTACCCCGTTCCTGCCTTCTCCCCATACCCCCTGACTCCGCTATCCTTAAGAGCTCTATCCAGCTCTCTCTTGAATGCATTCAGGGATTGTCCTCCACTGCCTTCTGAGGCAGAGAATTCCACAGATTCACAACTCTCTGACTGAAAAAGTTTTTCCTCATCTCCGTTCTAAATGGCCTACCCCTTATTCTTAAACTGTGACCCCTGGTTCTGGACTCCCCCAACATTGGGAACATGTTTCCTGCCTCTAACGTGTCCAACCCCTTAATAATCTTATACGTTTCAATAAGATCCCCTCTCATCCTTCTAAATTCCAGTGTATACAAGCCTAGTCGCTCCAGTCTTTCAACATAAGACAGTTTGAGGAGCATCCTGCCCTCCAAGACCCCCTCCCAAGAACCCAACTCCACCCCCAGGTCGGAGCCAGCCTTCCCGATGAGTTTGTAAATCCTAAACATTTCATTTGAACGCAGAAGTGTTTCACCTCCAAGCAGGAGACGAGGCGTTGTAAGAAGTGTTCCAGTTCTTTTTCAGGTTCCTTGTCAAGATCAAACAATTTTACAAGCTCTCTAGAAAGATAAAGGAATAAAAATCACATTAAAGAAATGAGAAATGTTTCAAGTCCTATCTCACTTCAATTCATTGTTTTATATTTTATTCATTTTCTCGGATAATGTTAGGGCACTGTTAGCACTAAAAATAAGCAGTTGAGTCAGAATGTTCAGCGGGATGATGCCTGGGTTGAGGTGGTGTTAGCTACAGGGAGAGGTTGGGGCAAACGTGGGATTGTTTTCTCTGGAGCATCAGAGGTTGTGGGGAGATCTGACAGAAGTATTTAAGAAGTATATCTGAAAGGACTGGGCAAGCAAGAGGCAGGAAAAATGTTCCCAATGTTGGGCAAGTCCAGAACCAGGGGCCACAGTCCAAGAATAAAGGGGAGGCCATTTAAAACTGAGGTGAGAAAAACCTTTTTCACCCAGAGAGTTGTGAATTTATGGAATTCTCTGCCACAGAGGGCAGCGGAGGCCAATTCACTGGATGAATTTGAAAGAGAGTTTGATAGAGCTCTAGGGGCTAGTGGAATCAAGGGATACGGGGAGAAGGCAGGCACGGGGTACTGATTGTGGATGATCAGCCACGATCACAATGAATGGCGGTGCTGGTTCGAAGGGCCAAATGGCCTCCTCCTGCACTATTTTCTATGTCTATGTTTTCTGTCTCTCTTCCCATTGAAGATCCCACGTCCATTCATTAATACTTGGACCCCCCAACTGTGAGAGGCACCCTCCCTCCTCAGGGGAGCTGAGGCAGTGCCACACAGTTGCACTCACAACCTCGCAGGTGAGGTGGTCAGGCCTGGTTGAGCTGGAGAGTTGACTCTCATACCCTGACCACCTGTTATCCCTTCAGCAGCATCGGTAAACAGATGAACTAGTCATTAAAGGGCACTGGGACAGGTACATGGATCGGAAAGCTTTCGAGGGACGTGGACCAAACGCGGGCAGGTGGGACCAGCTTAGATGGGGCATCTTAGATGGGGCAGGTTGGCCAAATGGCCCGTTTCCACTATGACCACTCTACAGGAATGTACAGGCTGCTGTGCACATTGGCTGGTGTGCTGTCCACATCTAAGTGCCTTCTACTATATTTCAAGGAGGTGTAAATCATTTTGTGAAGACTCAATGATTGGAACCAGAAAAAAAGCCAATCTTGCTTTCTTTTTCTTTTAATCCATGTTTCATGAAGGAATATGGATAGGAATATCTTAGAGGGACTATATAGCCCAATGTGCCAACTTGGTTAGCATGGACAAGGTGGGCCGAAGGGCCTATTTCTGTGCCGGACTGCTCTATGATTGTAATAGTTCGTTTTTACTCTCGTTATTTCAATGTTCAGACGGTCTTTATTTTAATGGAGATGGTTGCAATTGTTCACCTGCAGATGTCAATAAATGATGTGATGTGATCCTTCTGAATGTAGAAAGTCTTCTTATTCTTCAAATGACAATTAATGTCCTCTTGCTGAAACACAGCTGGTGAGTCGGGCAAAGTCAGCTGATAGTAGAGATACAGCTTACCAACCTGACCAAGAAAAATTAGAAAAGCTACAATTGTTTAAGGCATAGATAGATTCTTGATTAGTACGAGTGTCAGGGGTTATGGGGAGAAGGCAGGAGAATGGGCGGCACGGTGGCGCAGCGGTAGAGTTGCTGCCTTACAGCGAATGCAGCGCCAGAGACCCGGGTTCCATCCCGACTGCGGGCGCCGTCTTTACGGAGTTTGTACGTTCTCCCCGTGACCTGCGTGGGTTTTCTCCGAGATCTTTGGTTTCCTCCCACACTCCAAAGACGTGCAGGTTTGCAGGTTAATTGGCTTGGTGTGTGTGTAACTTGTCCCCAGTGTGTGTGGGATGGTGTTAATTTGCGGGGATCACTGGTCGGCACGGACCCAGTGGGCCGAAAGGGCCTGTTTCCGTCCTGTATCTGTAATCTAATCTAATCTAAACGGGGTTTGGAGGGAAAGATAGATCAGCCATGATTGAATGGCAGTGTCGACTTGATGGGCCGAATGGCCTAATTCTGCAGGGATAATCCCAACGTTTAAGAAGTGATAGAAGAAGGGTCTCGACCCGAAATGTCACCCACTCCTTCTCTCCTGAGATGCTGCCTGACCCGCTGAGTTACTCCAGCAATTTGTGTCTACCTTCGATTTGAACCAGCATCTGCAGTTTTTTTCCCCTACACTTTAAGAAGCAATTCGTACATGGAGAGAACGGGTTTAGAGTGGGACGAGTCTAGACGGGACATTTTGGTGAGGGTCGGCAAGTTGGGCCGAAGGGCCTGTTTCCACGCTGTGTGACTATTAATAACGCTGGTAAAACGGAGGACTTGAGCAGGCTACTCACCTGGTAGAAGGCCATGGATTTGAGAGAGGCTGCAATTTTACTGTCCTGCAGCTTTTGATATACACCACTGAAGTCGCAGTGGTGATAAAACCACCTCTGGATGAAGGGGATTATGGAATGGACAAAGTTCTGGACACGAGGGCAGAGTCTGAAATCTTCAGTCTGAGCTTCCACAGTGACACAACTGGAAAGCTGCACCACGCCACAGATATCAAAAAATATGTTGCGATCTTCCTCGTTAAATCGATTCTCTGGTGAAGAAATGGTTTCCGATTATGTGCAGTAGTTCCAAATGCATTTTACACTTTAAGCTTTTTCCGCGCTGTATAACAATAATAATAATAATAATGCATTACATTTATATAGCGCTTTTCTAAACACTCAAAGACGCTTTACAGGGTTTACTAAAACAGAAAAGAAAAAAAAGATAAATAAGTAAACGAACAGAACAGGAAAAAGAAGGTGAGGTGACGGTCAGTGGTTGAAGGCCGTGCTGAACAGGTGAGACTTCAGTGATGTTTTGAATGTGGTGAGTGAGGAGGAGTCTCTGACGGTTTGGGGTAGTGAGTTCCAGAGTGTGGGAGCAGCGATGGAGAAAGCCCTGTCCCCCCAGGATCTGAGTTTGGTCCGGATGGGGGGGGGACAGGAGATTGGCAGCAGCAGAGCGGAGGGTGCGGGTGGGAGTGTGTCTGTGGAGGAGGTCAGTCAGGTAGGATGGGGCCAGGTTATGGAGGGCTTTGTAGGTCATGAGGAGGATTTTGTACTGGATTCTCTGGGGGGTGGGGAGCCAGTGGAGCTTGTAAAGGACGGGGGTGATATGGTCACGGATCGGGGAGTGGGTGAGTAGACGGGCAGCGGAATTCTGGATGTATTGGAGTTTATTGATGATTTTTGAGGGTGAACCATAGAGGAGGCTGTTACAGTAGTCCAGACGGGAGGTGATGAAGGCGTGGATGAGGGTTTCTGCAGCTGTGGAGGAGAGGGATGGGCGGAGACGGGCGATGTTTTTGAGGTGGAAGAAGGCTGTCTTGGTGATGTGTTTGATGTGTTTGTCGAAGGAGAGGGTTTGATCAAAGATGATTCCAAGATTCCGGATGTGAGGGGAGGTGGATACTGGGAGACCATCAATGTTGAGGGTGAAGATGTGGGTGGATTTAGTGAGGGTTTTTGGACCAATGATGATGATTTCAGATTTGTCGCAGTTGAGTTTGAGGAAATTGAATTGAAGCCAAGATTTTATTTCAGTGATGCAGTTTGTCAGGGTCGAGTGTGTATTGGTGGAGATTGACTTGGTGGAGATGAGGAGCTGGATATCACCGGCGAAGCAGTGGAACTTGAGACCATGACGACTAAAGTCTAATCCCTTGTATGTTCAGGGTGCCGATGTGGAAATATCAACAGCGTTACCTTGCTTGCTATTGTTCCTGTTGTGTAAACGATACTTCTCGGGAGCAGGGTGAGTCAGAAAGCACAGAGACTGTGCTTTAAACATCCGCTCCAGGTGCTTATTGTCGGGAAGGATGGGGTAGTTGGCCAGGGACACCCAGCGATTATCCTTGGCAGGAAATATCTTCTCATCCTTTATCATTCCTAACCACAACACAGTTAAAATTAGTTCATTAGGAATTACAGGAATTCTAATTAATAGGAACCACAACAGCAAGGTAAAATTAAAAGGAAGAAGCCAACAATCTTATTAACATGCACTTACGCTACATTGATAGAAATATATAAAATTATGGGAGACATCGACACGGTAGACAGTCAGAACCTTTTACATAGAAAATAGGTACAGGAGGAGGCCATCCGGCCCTTCGAGCCTGTACGCACCGCCATTCAATATGATCCTGGCTGATCATCCACAATCAGTACCCCGTTCCTGCTTTCTCCCCATATCCCTTGATTCCGTTAGACCTAAGAGCTAAATCTAACTCTTCCCTAAGGGTCTCGACCCGAAACGTCACCCATTCCTTCTCTCCAGTGATGCTGCCTGACCCGCTGAGTTACTCCAGCATTTTGTATCTACCTTCGATTTAAACCAGCATCTGCAGTTTTTTTACGTTCATTATATTGTTTACAGTGCACCATGCTGCAAGTAAGAGTTTCATTGTTCTATCTGGGACACACGACAATAAAACACTCTTGAAATACAATCCTTACCTTTCAGTGTCTGGCAGTGGCCCTTTATTAGTTCCCATGAATCATCACAGTCATTGTATATCTTGCATTTCTCCGCTGTGGGACAGAAAATAAAAATAAATCATTGATTGGGTTTGTAAATTATAAAAGGACTGGACAAGCTAGATGCAGGAAAAATGTTGGGGGCAAAGATACTCGAGGAGCAAGAAAGACCACTCGACCTGAAAAACCGTAGTATGTCATGGCACCATTTTAGTAGGCAGAAACTTGCAGAAACATTTAAAAAGAAAAATAACAAAAATCTGTGAATTGGTAGATGAGATATATTCTGCATTTTTATGGTATCATCACACATACTGTTCCCCCAAAACACTGATTACACTGCGAGAGGCAGAGCGAACGGGCGGGTTTTGCTTACTAAAATGGCGGACATTACGCTCCTTTGCGTACTACACTCCAGTATAGGCGATTTCAACGGAGTGGTTCATCTTGTTCCTCTAGTATCTTTGGTTGGGGGAGTCCAGAACCAGGGGCCACAGTCCAAGAATAAAGGGGAGGCCATTTAAAACTGAGGTGAGGAGAAACTTTTTCACCCAGAGGGTTGTGAATTTGTGGAATTCTCTGCCACAGAGGGCAGTGGAGGCCAATTCAATGGATGAATTTAAAAGAGAGTTAGATAGAGCTCTAAGGGCTAGTGGAATCAAGGGATGTGGGGAAAAGGCAGGCAAGGGTTACTGATTGTGGATGATCAGCCATGATCACAATGAATGACGGTGCTGGTTTGAAGGGCCAAATGGCCTCCTCCTGCACCTATTTTTAATGTAATATGACCTGTAGGATTATATTTCCATTTTATACTGAAGAGAATGACTTTTTTGTTGTTGCAAAAATGCGAATATGAGCAATGTAATCTTTTTGTAAATTACAAGCATGCACTGGCCAGTTTAATGTTTTGTAAAAATGAATGAATAATCCAGTAGAAACAAAGAATTGCCGATGCTGGTTTATACCGAAGATAGACACAAAGAGCTGGAGAGACTCAGCAGGAGAAGGAATAGGTGACGTTTCATGCTGGGACCCTTCTTCAGTTTGCTGACTAACTGGCTAATAGTAGGAGTGTCAAGCAAAGCTTGGAGTTTTCTCACACTTAAACGTCAGTTATGATTCTGAGTTCTTAATTAGTGCTGTACGCCAAATGGTTCGTTTAGGTGAGAGATTCAACATGGAATCTTCAGCCCACCGAGTCCACACCGACCTTCAATCACTTGTTCACACTGGTTCTAAGTTGCCCCACTTTCCCCATTCACTCCCTGCACACTAGGGGGCCGATTACCCTACAAACCCGCACGAGTATAGGAGCAAAGAGGTCCTTCTGCAGTTGTACAGGGCCCTAGTGAGACCGCACCTGGAGTACTGTGTGCAGTTGTACAGGGCCCTAGTGAGACCGCACCTGGAGTACTGTGTGCAGTTGTACAGGGCCCTAGTGAGACCGCACCTGGAGTACTGTGTACAGTTGTACAGGGCCCTAGTGAGACCGCACCTGGAGTACTGTGTGCAGTTGTACAGGGCCCTAGTGAGACCGCACCTGGAGTACTGTGTGCAGTTGTACAGGGCCCTAGTGAGACCGCACCTGGAGTACAGTGTGCAGTTTTGGTCTCTAAATTTGAGGAAGGATATTCTTGCTATTGAGGGCGTGCAGCGTAAGTTTACCAGGTTAATTCCCGGAATGGCGGGACTGTCGTATGTTGAAAGACTGGATCGACTAGGCTTGTATACACTGGAATTTAGAAGGAGAGGGGATCTTATCGAAACGTATAAGATTATTAAGGGGTTGGACACGTTAGAGGCAGGAAACATGTTCCCAATGTTGGGGAGTCCAGAACAAGGGGCCACAGTTTAAGAATAATAGAACGGAGATGAGGAAAAACTTTTTCAGTCAGAGAGTTGCAAATCTGTGGAATTCTTTGCCTCAGAAGGCAGTGGAGGCCAATTCTCTGAATGCATTCAAGAGAGAGCTAGATAGAGCTCTTAAGGATAGCGGAGTCAGGGGGTATGGGGAGAAGGCAGGAACGGGGTACTGATTGTGGATGATCAGCCATGATCACATTGAATGGCGGTGCTGGTTCGAAGGGCCGAATGGCCTCCTCCTGCACCTATTGTCTATTGTCTGGGATGTGGGAGGAAACCCACGCTGCCACAGGGACAACGTGCAAACTCCAGGGTTATGGATTGCATGCAGACAGAGGAGATGAGTTTATCTTGGCGTGATGTCTGGCACAGACAGACATGGTGTTCCTGTGCAGTACTGTTGTCTATGTCTACTTGTAATCCAGGGTGTGGCCGAGAATGGACATGCTGGAACAATGAGCGACAAGGTTAAACAGAAAAGTGGTAGATTAGATGAGAAACCAAGTAGATTAGTCTGCTTTTCCCCCATGTAACAAAGAAATCAATTTGAAAAAATAAATCTGAAATCGCTTACCGAGAATTGCATAAATGACGGAGACGTCCTGCAGGACAGACGTGTTGGGTAAAGACACAGTAGAACAGATCAGCACGAGCAGGTTTACATAGTGCTTCATCGATGGTATTCGTTCTACATTCAGACTCTGCAATTTGAAACAGGTTTAGTTCAGTTTACTTTACTGTCATGTGTACCGAGGTACAGTGAAAAGCTTGTGTTGTGTGCTAACCGGTCAGCGGAAAGACAATACATGATTCCAATCGAGCCGTCCACAGCGCACGGTTACATGATAACGGGAATAACGTGAATGACGTTTAGTGCAAGTTAAAAGCTAGTAAGGTCCAATCCAAGATAGCCCGAGGATCTCCAGTGAGGTAGATAGTAGTTCAGGACTGTTCTCTAGTTGTGGTCGGATGGTTCAGGCATCAAAATGAAAATTCAACTTCCGCAGAAACTCGAGAAAAGAAAGTGCAGAATATTTCCAGGGAGGAAGTCACGGAAATGACTGAAGCAGAAAGTATCTTCTTGCAAGTCAGAATGTTGTGCGTGCAAGTCCCACCTTGCAAAACGCAAGGCCACACTTCCTGTAGCGTTGAGGGGCTAAAGTGCCACACTTTGCAAGAGGCATTGAATGTGCTTCTTTGTGCTCTGTCAGGCGGATGTAAAATATTCCACACTGCCACTCCAATGCAGCAATGATGCCCGAAGCAATTATCATTCTTTGATCCACAACCCAAAAAATTATTCATAGGAAAAAAACCTGCAGATGCTGGTTAAAATCGATGGTAGACACAAAGTGCTGGAGTAACTCAGCAGGTCAGGCAGCATCTCGGGAGAGAAGGAGTGGGTGACGTTTCGGGTCGAGACCCTTCTTCAGACTGATGTGTCAGGGGGACATTTGTCCCGCCCCCTCCCCTGACATCAGTCTGAAGAAGGGTCTCGACCCGAAACGTCACCCATTCCTTCTCTCCCAAGATACTGCCTGACCTGCTGAGTTACTCCAGCATTTTGTGTCGATCAAAAAAACATTTCTTTTCATCACATTGTTAGGGTGACACGGTGGTGCAGCGGTAGAGTTGCTGCCTTACAGCGAATGCAGCGCCGGAGATTCAGGTCGATCCTGACTACGGGCGCCGTCTGTACGGAGTTTGACCGTTCTCCCCGTGACCTGCGTGGGTTTTCTCCGAGATCTTCGGTTTCCTCCCACACTCCAAAGACGTGCAGGTATGTAGGTTAATTGGCTGGGTAAATGTAAAAATTGTCCCTAGTGTGTGTAGGATAGTGTTAATGTGTGGGGATCGCTGGGCGGCGCGGACCCGGTGGGCCGAAGGGCCTGTTTCCGCGCTGTATCTCTAAATCTAAATCTAAAAAAAAATGTCTGGGAATTTATTGTATTACAAGGGTGAATGGAGATGGAGAATATCTGGGAATTTATTGCATTACAAGGGTTCTTTAGCCAGAGGGCGGTGAATCTGTGAAATTCATTGGCCACAGACGGCTGTGGAGGCCAAGTCAGTAAAAAAATATATTTTAAAGTGGAGATTAGAATCGTAGTGTCATACATCGTGGAAACAGGCCTTTTGACCCGACCTGCCCGTGCCGACCAACATGCCCCATCTACACTCGCCCCACATCCCTCTAAACCTATCTTATCCATATACCTGTCCAAATATGTAAAAAAACATTTTGACAGAACATGTCTCCTCTGCCAGCTCATTCCATGCACCCACCACCCTTTACGTAAAAAAGGTGCCCCTCAGGCTCCCATTACATCTCTCCCCCCCCTCCCCTTAAACCTGTGACCTCTGGTTCTTGATTCCCTTACTCTAGGTAAAAGACTCTGTGCGTTTACCCAATCTATTCTTATCATGATCTTATTCACCTCTCTAAGATCACCCCTCATCCTCCTGCGCTCCAAGGAATAAAGTCCAAGCCTGCCCAACCTCCCCCTTTAGCTCAGACAAATCAGCGTGGAGCACCTTTTGAAACAGATCCTTCATGTCATCCCTCTGACCATAGAAGGGCGCGAGCAGACGCGGTTCCTGAAAAGTCTCCTTTGCTTCATCAATTTGTAATTTATACCGAAGGAAGATTTTGGTGGGATCATTCCAACACACGTCTTTCTGATGGTAGAATTTTCCAGAACAATTCGAGTCACTGTTTTAAAAGAAAGATAAAATATAAAACTGCATTAGAATCTTACACAAGGAAGCCAATACAATTGTTTCCTTCCCTTTGCCAAGTTTATTGGCCAAGTTTATTGGCCAAGTATGTGCAGATACAAGGAATGTGCCTTGGTGCTCCGCTCACAAATGACAACACAAACATACAGTAACAATTACATATGTTAGAAACAAATCTTGCTGCATCCGAACAATAAGTTAATCCTAACTTATCTTAGCAACACAGCACATCGGTGGTAACACAGCGATTTTCATGATCCCAACATGCCCTTTAACTGAAGAAGGGTCTCGACCCGAAACGTCACCCATTCCTTCTCTCCCGAGATGCTGCCTGACCTGCTGAGTTACTCCAGCATTTTGTGAATAAATGCCCTTTAACTTCTTCCCAGCCATCATTTCATAATTTTTGTCATTTATTACACGTGGGAGAAAATGTACATACAGCAAGACCCCACACACAGCAATGTAGTCATCACTGTTTCATATGTTTCTGTGCTGGAGAGAAAATATTGACTCAGTAGAGCCATAGAGTCCTACATTGTGGAAACAGGCCCTTTGGCCCAACTTGCCCACACCGACCAACATGTCCCAGCTACACTAGTCCCACCTGCCTGCGTTTAGTCCATAGCCCTCTGAACCTGTCCTATCCATGTACCTGTCTAAATGTTTCGTAATCATTGCAATAGTCCCTGCCTCAAAACTAGCTCCTGTGGCAGTTCGTTCCATACACCCACCACCCTATGTGTAAAAAGTTACCCCTCAAATTCCTATTAAATCTGTCCCCCTCACCTTAAACCTAGGTCCTCTGGTTCTTGATTCCCCTACTCTGGGCAAGAGACTCTATGCGTTTACCCGATCTGTTTAGTTTAGTTTAGTTTAGTTTAGTTTAGAGATACAGCGCGGAAACAGGCCCTTCGGCCCACCGGGTCCGCGTCGACCAGCGATCCCCGTACATTAACACTATCCTACACGCACTAGGGATAATTTTACATTTACGAAGCCAATTAACCTACAAACCCGCACGTCTTTGGAGTGTGGGAGGAAACCGAAGATCTCGGAGAAAACCCACACAGGTCACGGGGAGAACGTACAAACTCCGTACAGACAGCGCCAGTAGTCGGGATGGAACCCGGGTCTCCGGCGCTGCATTCACTGTAAGGCAGCAACTTTACCGCTGCGCCACCGTGACGTCCTCTCAAAATTTTGTACATCGTTGCAAAATCACCCCTCATCCTCCTGCGCTCCAGGGAATAGAGTGTAGCCTGCTCAACCTCTCCCTGTAGCTCAGGCCACCGAGTCAAATTCAAGACAAATTAAATGCTAGCATTTATATCAACAGCACTGGAATACAAAAACAGAGATGTAATGCCGAGGCTCCATAAGCCGCTAGTCAGGTCACATTTGGAACACTGTGAGCAAATTTGGGCCCCATATCTGAGGAAGGATGTGCTGGCTCTGGAGAGGGTCCAGAGGAGGTTTACAAGAATGATCCCGGGAATGAGTGGGTTAGCATATGATGAGTGTTTGTCAGCACTGGGCCTGCACTCGCTGGAGTTTAGAAGGTTGAGGGGGAACCTCATTGAAACTTACAGAATAGTGAGCGGCCTGGATAGAGTGGATGTGGAGAGGATGTTTCCACTGGTGGGAGAGTCAGGAACCAGAGGTGATAACCTCAGAATTAAAGGGCGCTCTTTTAGAAAGGAGGTGAGGGGGAACTTCTCTAGTCAGAGGGCAGTGAATCTGTGGGATTCTTTGCCGCAGACGGCTGTGGAGGCCAAGTCAGTGGATATTTTTAATGCAGAGATAGATTCTTGATTAGAACGGGTGTCAAGGGTTATGGGGAGAAGGCAGGAAAATGGGGTTAGGAGGCCTGGTTGAATGGCGGAGTGGACTCGTTGGGCCGAATGGCCTAATTCTACTCCTATAACTTGTGAGTCCTGGCAACATCCACGCAAATCTTCTCTGCAGTCCTGGCGACATCTCAGTAAATCCTTTCACCACTTTTCTCCGAGACATTTGGTGTGAAGAGGAAGGAAAATGCTTACCTGCTGGGCACAAACACGGCTGGGTAGTGTTCAAACAGTTCCTTCAGCTGATTTCGACTGCAGTTCCTATCAAAGTAGGCATAGACCTTGTAAATATGATCAGCTTGTGAGCGAAATTCAGCTCCCTGCACATCACCGGCCTCACTTGGACTTTTCACACACCATGATTTAAAGTGGTTCATCAACATTTCCACAGTTAGCGAGGTCTTAATACCTAAGAAAAGATCACTTTAGTTTAGTTTATCATCACGTGAACTGAGGTACAGTGAAATGCCTTTGTTGCGTGCTAATCAGTCAGCGGAAAAACAATCCATGAATACAATCGAGCCGTTTCGGAAAAAGAGGGAGATATACAATAAATATAAGCGGCAGGGAGTAAATGAGGTTCTTGAGGAATATAAAGAATGTAAAAGGAATCTTAAAAAGGAAATTAGAAAAGCGAAAAAAAGATATGAGGCTGCTTTGGCAAGTAATGTAAAAGTAAACCCCAAGGGGTTCTACAGATATGTCAATAGCAAAAGGATAGTGAGGGATAAAATTGGTCCATTAGAGAGTCAGAGTGGACAGCTATGTGCTGAGCCGGAAGAAATGGGGGAGATATTAAACAATTTCTTTTCTTCGGTATTTACCGAGGAGAAGGATATTGAATTATGTGAGGTAAGCGAAACAAGTAGAGTAGTGATGGAAATTAGGAGGATTAAAGAAGAGGAGGTACGGACACTTTTGAAAAATATAAAAGTGGATAAGTCTCCAGGTCCTGATAGGATATTACCTAGGACATTGAGGGAAGTTAGTGCAGAAATAGCAGGGGCTATGACGGAAATATTTCAAACGTCATTAGAAACGGGGATGGTGCCGGAAGATTGGCGCATTGCGCATGTTGTGCCTTTGTTTAAAAAAGGTTCTAAAAGTAAACCTAGCAATTATAGACCTATTAGTTTGACGTCTGTGGTGGGAAAATTAATGGAAAAGATACTTAGGGACAATATATATAATTATTTGGATAATCAAGGCCTGATTAGAAATAGTCAACATGGATTTGTGCCTGGAAGGTCATGTTTGACTAATCTTCTTGAATTTTTTGAAGAGGTTACCAGGGAAATTGATAAGGGCAAGGCTGTGGATGTTGTCTATATGGACTTTAGTAAGGCATTTGACAAGGTTCCACATGGAAGGTTGATTAAGAAGGTTAAATCGTTGGGTATTAATAGTGAGGTTGCAAGATGGATTCAACAATGGCTGAATGGGAGATACCAGAGGGTAACGGTTGACAATTGTATGTCAGGTTGGAGGCCAGTGTCTAGTGGAGTGCCCCAAGGATCTGTGTTGGGTCCACTGTTGTTTGTCATTTACATTAATGATCTGGATGATGGTGGGGCAAATTGGATTAGTAAATATGCAGATGATACTAAGATAGGTGGAGTAGTTGATAGTGAGGTAGATTTTCAAAGTCTACAGAGAGACTTGGGCCTTTTGGAAGGGTGGGCTGAAAGATGGCAGATGGAGTTTAATGCTGATAAGTGTGAGGTGCTGCATTTTGGTAGGACAAATCAAAATAGGACGTACAGGGTAAATGGTAGGGAATTGAGGAATGCAGTGGAACAGAGGGATCTGGGAATAACTGTGCATTGTTCCCTGAAGGTGGAATCTCATGTGGATAGGGTGGTGAAGAAGGCGTTTGGTATGCTTGCCTTTATAAATCAGAGCATCGAGTATAGAAGTTGGGATGTAATGTTAAAATTGTACAGGGCATTGGTGAGGCCGAATCTGGAGTATGGTGTGCAGTTCTGGTCGCCAAATTATAGGAAGGATGTCGACAAAATGGAGAGGGTGCAGAGGAGATTTACTAGAATGTTGCCTGGGTTTCAGCACTTAGGCTACAGAGAGAGGTTGAACAGGTTGGGTCTTTATTCTTTGGAGCGTAGAAGGTTGAGGGGGGACTTGATAGAGGTTTTTAAAATTTTGAGAGGGACGGACAGAGTTGACGTGGGTAGGCTTTTCCCTTTGAGAGTGGGGAAGATTCCAACAAGGGGACATAGCTTCAGAATTGAGGGACAAAGGTTTAGGGGTAACATGAGGGGGAACTTCTTTACTCAGAGGGTTGTGGCTGTATGGAATGGGCTTCCGGTGGAAGTGGTGGAGGCTGGCTCGATTTTATTATTTAAGAGTAAATTGGATAGGTATATGGATAAGAGGGGATTAGAGGGTTATGGTCTGAGTGCAGGTAGATGAGACTAGGTCAGGGAGAATGGTCGGCGTGGACTGGTAGGGCCGGACAGGCCTGTTTCCATGCTGTAGTTGTTATATGTTATATGTTATATGTTTACAGTGCACAGATACACGATAAGGGAATGTGTGGGAAGGAAGTGCAGGTGCTGGTTTCAACCAAGGATAGACACAAAGTGCTGGAGTAACTCAGCTGGACAGGCAGCATCACTGGAGAGCACGAATGGGTGATGTTTCGGGTCTGACGAAGAGCCGTGACCCGAAACGCCACCCATTTCTTCTCTCCAGAGATGCTTGCTGCCTGTCCCGCTGAGTTAGTACAGCGTTTTGTGTCTGTCTTTGACTCTATGCAGAGACTCACTCCAAAAGTCGAGGATGTTTTTAAAACAACAATGGGGGCACTGCAATAGCAGAGGCAGGGTCAACTGCAGTATTTACTTTAGTTTAGAGATACAGCGCGGAAACAGGCCCACCGAGTTCATGCTGATCAGTGATCCCCGTACACTAACACTATCCTACATGGTGGCACAGCGGTAGAGTTGCTGCCTCACAGCACCAGAGATACGGGTTCGATCCTGACTACGGGCGCTGTGACCTGCGTGGGTTTTCTCCTGCGTGGGTTTTCTCCGGTTGCTTCCCACACTCCAAAGATGTACAGGTTTGTAGGCTAACTGGCTTGGTATAAATGTAAATTGTTCTTAGTGTGCGGGGATCACTGGTTGGTGCAGACTCGGTGGGCTGAAGGGCCTGTGTTTGTGCTGTATCTCTTAACTAAACTAACACAGCTACCAGCCTTGGAGGGCATCTACAACACACGATGCCTCAGAAAAGCCACCAGCATCCACAAAGACTCTTCACACCCCTGCAACAGTCTGTTCGAACTCCTTCCATCGGGCAGACGATACAAGGCCTTCTACGCCCGCACCTCCAGACTCAGGAACAGCTTCATCCCCAGGGCTATAGCTGCTATGAACCGGCCCTGCTGAGCCGGATGGCCACAACGCACAGTGAACCGGCACAGATCTACTTGCACTTTATTCTGTTTTAAAACTGTTACAATTTGTTTCGATGGGTTGTTTAAATTAATAATGAATACTGACTAGCTAATTAATTTATTGCATCGTATGGGAGGCGCATTCCCAATCTCGTTGTACCCCTGTACAATGACAATAAAGATATATTGTATTGTATTGTAAAAGAATGCCAAGTGACAAAATATAGTTTAACATTGGTACTCACCAGCAAAGGCAGCAAAAGTGCTCTTCTCGAGAAGATCACAAGACACGTAGTTAACGTTGCCAGCCAAAAGCTCCACTAAATGAGGTGATCTCAGGTAGGCTTCAACAGGGCGCAGGTAGGCAGTGTGGAACGCGGGGCCCTCTGGGGAAGGACTGTTGGCGGGTAACCACGGCAAGGTTTTCAGGTAAATTGCAAAGGAAGAATCGACATCGTTCCTCAGCACTTTCTCCTGGCTGTCAAAGACTCTAGCTGAGCAGAACTGGGACAATCTCGACCTGCAAGGAACAATTAGCGTGAGCTTCGAGGATGTTTTGTCAATCAGCGCAGGCATGCATTCCTCAGCCAAGATGTCTCCAGTTGTTACGCAGGTCGGTGCGTGCTCCTCAGCTTACGATGCTTCCACGTCCGATATTTCGACTTTAGGATGGTGCAAAATCCATACACTTTCATTAGAGACCGTACTTCGAATTTTGAATTGTGATCTTTTCCCGGGATCGCAGACCTCCGCTCCCGCCCCGATATCTCCTCAGCCCGGCCACAAGATCAACATTTACCCGCCCCCGCCGCGGCTACAGCGGCGTCGCTCACACGGTCTCCCGGGCGCACGCGCCGGCCAGCCCGCCAGGAGAGGAGGCTTCTAGGAGCATTACATGCACTTACGACTTACGACGGGTTTGTCGGAACGTGACCCCCGTGGTAAGTTGAGGAGCACCGGTATACTTAGTTGGACTATAGTTTTGTTAAATAAGATTTTATCCTGGCACTCTCTCGACGTTAGAACTACATTACTGAACAAAAGAGTTAACGCTTTACTGACATCTGCGGTCTTGCCCCCAAACCCACTACGGACACAAACCACTGCTGCTGCTTGTGTCTCCCTCTCAACCCGTACAGAGCAGGGGGCACCAGCAGTTACATCAACACAACCTCAGGGCTCATGAATTGGAGGGGGAAGAGAGTGGAGGGAGATGGGGGGGAAAGGGGGAAATGGGGGGAGAGGGAGGGGGAAAAGGGGGATGGGGAGAGGGAAAGGGGAGGGAGGGGAGGAGGAGGAGAGAGAGGTGGGAAGTGGGGAGAGGGAAGGGGGAAGAGGGGAGGGGGAAAGGGGGGAAGAGGGTAGGGGGAAAGGTGGAGGGGGAAAAGGGGGGGAGAGGGAGGGGGAGGAGAAGGAGAGGGAGGTGGGAGAGGGAAGGGGGAGGTACTGTTCAATTCTCCTCTATCCCATTGCGGACATTGGACGTTGTCTGTGGAACTGATGCGCTACAATGCTGAGAACTTTCTCCTGCACTCTGTATCTCCCCCTTTGCTCTCTGCCTGTTGTACTGGGGTTTGGCTTGATTGCATCTACGTCTAGATCTCATGCAAAACAAAATTCCACTGTGGCTCGGTAAACGTGACAATAATAATAATAATAACGTGATATAATAATCTAGAGCAGGCAATTAGTAATGAGTTAAATGATCAGCCATCATCGATGAATGGGGAAGGTGTCAGTCACGAGGGGGTGAATGATTGCACGGCATTTATTTCTTATGTTCTCATAACGCTAACAAGTCTTTAAAGACGGGTGTTAGAAGGCCACACTCTACATCACGACATCAACTTACTGCACAGCAGAGGAACAGGCCCTTCGGCCCACAATGTCTGTGCTATAGACAATAGACAATAGGTGCAGGAGTAGGCCATTCAGCCCTTCGAGCCAGCACCGCCATTCAATGCAATCATGGCTGATCACTCTCAATCAGTACCCCGTTCCTGCCTTCTCCCCACACCCCCTCACTCCGCTATCCTTAAGAGCTCTATCCAGCTCTCTCTTGAAAGCATCCAACGAACTGGCCTCCACTGCCTTCTGAGGCAGAGAATTCCACACCTTCACCACTCTCGACTGAAAAAGTTCTTCCTCATCTCCGTTCTAAATGGCCTACCCCTTATCCTTAAACTGTGGCCCCTTGTTCTGGACTCCCGCAACACTGGGAACATGTTTCCTGCCTCTAATGTGTCCAATCCCCTAATTATCTTATATGTTTCAATAAGATCCCCCCTCATCCTTCTAAATTCCAGTGTATACAAGCCCAATCGCTCCAGCCTTTCAACATACGACAGTCCCGCCATTCCGGGAATTAACCTAGTGAACCTACGCTGCACGCCCTCCATAGCAAGAATATCCTTCCTCAAATTTGGAGACCAAAACTGCACACAGTACTCCAGGTGCGGTCTCACCAGGGCCCGGTACAACTGTAGAAGGACCTCTTTGCTCCTATACTCAACTCCTCTTGTTATGAAGGCCAACATTCCATTGGCTTTCTTCACTGCCTGCTGTACCTGCATGCTTCCTTTCATTGACTGATGCACTAGGACACCCAGATCTCGTTGAACTCCCCCTCCTCCTAACTTGACACCATTCAGATAATAATCTGCCTTTCTATTCTTACTTCCAAAGTGAATAACCTCACACTTATCTACATTAAACTGCATCTGCCATGTATCCGCCCACTCACACAACCTGTCCAAGTCACCCTGCAGCCTTATTGCATCTTCCTCACAATTCACACTACCCCCCAGCTTAGTATCATCTGCAAATTTGCTAATGGTACTTTTAATCCCTTCGTCTAAGTCATTAATGTATATCGTAAATAGCTGGGGTCCCAGCACCGAACCTTGCGGTACCTTGCTGAACATACACTGGCTGCCACATGGAGCAGTGGAGTCGAGACGCATTTGCTGACGTTGATTCCCCTTTCTCTCCATCCCTCCCCCACCCTGCCAGATCCACTCTTCGCATCCAAATATCCCTTCACCATCCTCTCTTCCACAGCCAACAATGGACCATTGTGGTCTCCACCTGTCCTTGGTCATCGGTGCCAGATCTGATTTGTTCCGAACCTCTAGTTTCCCCCCCCCACTCTCTCAGTCTGAAGAAGGGTCTCGACCCAAAATGTCGCCTATTCCAATTCTCCAGAGATGCTGCCTGATCCGCTGAGCTTTTTGTGTCTATCTTCTGCACAAAGGGGGAGCAGGAAAGCATGCAAGAGATGGGGGAAAATGGGGGAAGAGTGATGCAGAGAACAAACGCAGCCATAGCAATCGAGGCCAGTTTTCGGGTTTTAACAATGTAAAGTCAGATGAAAGGGGGCAGTGAAAGGGAAGTAGAGAAGGTAGGAAAAGAAACGGCAGATGCTGGTTTAAATCGAAGGGTAGACACAAAATGCTGGAGTAACTCATTCCTTCTCTCCCGATAGCACGGTAGCGTAGCGGTAGAGTTGCTGCTTTACAGCGAATGCAGCGCCGGAGACTCAGGTTCGATCCTGACTACGGGTGCTGCACTGTAAGGAGTTTGTACGTTCTCCCCGTGACCTGCGTGGGTTTTCTCCGAGATCTTCGGTTTCCTCCCACACTCCAAAGACGTACAGGTATGTAGGTTAATTGGCTGGGTAAATGTAAAAAATAAATAAAAAATTGTCCCTAGTGGGTGTAGGATAGTGTTAATGTACGGGGATCGCTGGGCGGCACGGACTTGGTGGGCCGAAAAGGCCTGTTTCCGGCTGTATATATATGATATGATATGATATTCCTTCTCCCAAATGCCTGACCCGCTGAGTTACTCCAGCATTTTGTGTCTGCCTTAGAGCAGAAGTTAATTTATAGTTCACTTACCCAGAGTCCCAGTTTTTGTCAAGGAGTTTGAGTAGATTAATTCTCTGTATTAGCTTTAACTTCTCGGACAAATCCTGCGTGGTGAGGAGTCCGTGAAGCTCCTCACAGACATAATCTTCCACGACGTACACATTATCTCCCGTCTGGGGCCAACATTCATAGATGGGTGCCCAGGGACTGGATGCCTAAAGATAATTACAAATTATTACATTAACAGCTGTCCGGGGTTATGGGGAGACGGCAGGAGATTGGGGGTAGGAGGGAGAGATAGATCAGTCATAGAGTGAAACAGTGTGGAAACAGGCCCTTCGGCCCAACTTGCCCACACCGGCCAACATGTCCCAGCTACACTAGTCCCTAACCTGCGCTTGGTCCATAGCCCTCCAAACCTGTCCTATCCATGTACCTGTCTAACTGTTTCTTAAACATTGGGATAATCCCAGCCTCAACTACCTCCTCTGGCAGCTTGTTCCATACACCCACCACCCTCTGTGTGAAAAAGTAACCCCTCGGATTCCTATTAAATCTTTCCCCCTTCACCTTGAACCTATGTCCTCTGGTCCTCGATTCCCCGACTCTGGGCAAGAGATTCTCTGCATCTACCCGATCTATTCCTCTCATGACTTTATACACCTCCATAAGATCATGATTGAATGGCGGAGTAGTCGTGATGGGCCAAATGGCCTAATTCTGCTCCTATCACTTATGATCTTAACACTCAAGCTTGAGGTTTGTGAAGGATAATGACAGCTTTAGACCAAACTGTGTGCAATGCAGACAAGTACGGAGAAGAAAAGATGAAACATTTTAGTAGATATAATATGGTGACTGTGTGACTAGCAGATAAAGTTCAGAAGTTCAGAATATTCAGAAATTTAGAACGGAGATGTGGAAGAACTTTTTCAGTCAGAGAGTGGTGAAGGTGTGGAATTCTCTGCCTCAGAAGGCAGTGGGGGCCAGTTCGTTGGATGCTTTCAAGAGAGAGCTGGATAGAGCTCTTAAGGATAGCGGAGTGAGGGGGTATGGGGAGAAGGCAGGAACGGGGTACTGATTGAGAGTGATCAGCCATGATCGCATTGAATGGCGGTGCTGGCTCGAAGGGCTGAATGGCCTACTCCTGCACCTATTGTCTATTGTCTAATATCCAGGAGGTCTGAGATATTGCACTTCAGAAGGTCGAGTGCAAGGGGATATTATGCAGCTAATGGCAGATCCCTTCCTAGCATTGATGTACAGAAGGATGATGAGGTCCAAATCCATAGCCGCATGGCAGTGGAAGCACAAGCATGTGGAGTGGCAAAGACGTATGTACGGTGTGCTTGCCTTCATCGGTCAAGGTCTAGTCCAAGAGTCACAAAGGCATGATGCAGCTCTATAGGACGTTGGTGTGACCGCATTTGGTGTTGTGTGCAGTTGTGTTCACCCCATTACAGAATGGATCTGCTGGCTTCAGGCAGAGAGCACGAGACGTTTACCAGGATACTGGACACACAATGCTGGAGTGACTCAGTGGCACAGGCAGCATCTCGGGAGAGAAGGAATGGCCCTTCTTCAGACTGACTTTACCAGGATAGTGGCTGGCTTAGTGGGCATTAGTTACAAAGAGAGGTTAGACAAACTGAGATTGATTTCTCTGGAGCCCAAGAGGTTGAGGGGAGACCTAATGGAAGTTTATTAAATTATGAGACGTATAGATAGGGTCAGACCGTCAGAATCTTTCTCCTCAGGTGGAAATGTCAAAGATTAGAGGGCATTGCTTTAAGATCAGAGGGGGGAAATTTAAAGCAGATAAAGCAGAGCTAACGGAATCAAGGGATGTGGGGAAAAGCAGTAAGGGGGTACTGATTTTAGATGATCAGCCTTGATCATATTGAATGGCGGTGCTGGCTCGAAGGGCTGAATGACCTACTCCTGCACCTGTTTTTCTATATGAGGGGCAAGTTTATTTTTCCACAGAGGGTGGTGAGTGTCAGGAACGAACTGCAGGGGTGGTGTTTAAGAGTCTTTTGGATAAAAGCACGAGGTTCGATAGCCCTGACCCGGGGTAGATTGCCCGGCACGGGGGAGCTGAGATCCCCCCACCCCTGATGCAGGAGCTTGATCGCCCTGACGAGGAAGGCCCACCGCCGGTTACCGGAGTCAAGATCATCATGTCAACGGAAGGTTCGAGCCCCCGGCCGCGGGAGGACAAAGAAGGGAGAGGTTGAACTGTTTTTCGCCTTCCATCACAGTGAGGAATGTGGAGGAGGAGTCACTGCGGTGGATGTTCATGTTAAAATGCATTTTGTGTGTCCTGTTGCTGTTTATTGGTATGGCTGTATGGCAAATGAAGTTCCTCGTATGCTGCAAAACATACTTGGCTAATAAAGTATGATCGTGACTGTGATTATTATGATCTGTACTGTTCCGTGTTCGATAAGCCAGCAGGGCGACTTGTTTAACTAACCAGCTCTTGTTTTGTGAAAGTAATTTTTCTCTTCTGAAAAATCAATGTATCCTGCACGCCGAGTGACATGAAGAAGGTCCTCCAGGCATCAGGATCACGGTCAGTCCTCACGTAACAAGAGTCCACCAACACCCAGTCAACACCTAAACATCAAATGGTCAATATAGTTCAGTACGGACACACAGTGCAAATACACACTCGGTTTACATGCACTTGTTAAATTAGAAAGATAGAATTGCTGCCTCACAGCGGCAGAGCCTGCGGGTTCGATCTTGACTACGAGGGCTGTCTGTACGGAGTTTGCACCTGCTCCCCGTGCTCACGTTTCCTCCCACACTCCAAAGACGTACAGGTTTGTAGGTCAATTGGCTTCGGTGAAGATGACAAATTGTCCCTAGTGTTTGTAGGATAGTGCTAGTGTGTGGGAATGGCTGGTTGGCACGGACCGGGTGGGCCGAAGGGCCTGTTTCCGTGCTGTGTATCTCTAAACTAAAAAAGTCTCAAAATGTTCACCAGAAAATGGTTTACTGGAGTAACTCAGCGGGTCAGGCAGCATCTGTGGAGAACATGGATAGGTGACGTTTCACAGAGTGCTGGAGTAACTCAGCGGGTCAGGCAGCATCTGTGGAGAACATGGATAGGTGACGTTTCACAGAGTGCTGGAGTAACTCAGTGGGTCAGGCAGCATCTGTGGAGAACATGGATTGGTGACGTTTCACAGAGTGCTGGAGTAACTCAGCGGGTCAGGCAGCATCTGTGGAGAACATGGATTGGTGACGTTTCACAGAGTGCTGGAGTAACTCAGCGGGTCAGGCAGCATCTCTGGAGAACGTGGATAGGTGACGTTTCGGGTCAGAACTCTTGTTCAGACTGAAGAACGGCCCCAATTTGAAACGTCGCCTATCCATGTTCTCCACAGATGCCGCCTGACCCACTGAGCTACTCCAGCACTTTGTGTCTTTATCTGTTCACATGTTCTCTTTCCCCACATTATTTTTACCTGGAAGATCCACGGGCAAATCAATGACGTTCTTGTAATCGAGTGAAAAGTTGACGTTGTCATGGAAGGGGCACTTGAAGCCTTTGTTGGTGAGGACGGGGATGTGTGGTCGGAACTGCTGCAGCTCACTTTCCTGGCAGTGCATCTTGAAGAAGATGCCATAGCTGATCACAATCCCTGGAAGCTTGTTCTGAAAATATACAATGGACAAGATAGAGTCACAGCGTCTTATAGCACGGAAACAGGCTCTTCGGCCCTACTTGCCCACACCGGCCAACATGTCCCATCTACACTGCTTGTGTTTGGCCCATATCTCTCTAAATCCCTTGTATCCATGTACCTGTCTAAATGTTTCTTAAAAGTTTTGATAGTCCCAGCCTCAACTACCTCCTCCGGCAGCTCGTTCCGTACACCCACCACCCTCTGTGTGGAAATGTTACCCCTGTCCCTGCTCACCGTAAACCTACATCCTCTGGTTCTCGATTTCCTCGCTCTGAGCAAAAGACTATGTTTGTCTACCCAATCAATTTAGATTTAGATTTAGATATACATCGCGGAAACAGGCCCTTCGGCCCACCAGGTCCGTGCCGCCCAGCGATCCCCGCACATTAACACTATCCTACACACACTAGGGACAATTTTTTACATTTGCCCAGCCAATTAACCTACATACCTGCACTTCTATTCCTCTCATGATTTTGTGTAGAAGGGAGAGTTGAGAAAACACAAATGAATAGTGTTGTTCTCAAATCCTCACCTGTTGCAATTGCACGTGTCTTGCAGAGTAAGAGGAAATTAGGGCCGCCCTTGGGCTGCCGCTAGACGCAGGCATTTTTATAAAGTAGTGCACTGACTGACGACTTCCCTTATGACTAGGTATCACAAAATGCTGGAGTAACTCAGCAGGTCAGACACTACACCAAGACTCCTTTACGACTAGCATCAGTTTAGTTTGGTTTAGTTTAGAGACACAGAGCAGAAATGGCCCTTCAGCCCAGCAAAAAGAGATGGAAGAAAGTGCAATCACAACCTATACTTGGGAAAGTGGCAATAAAAGCACCATTGAACCATGGAGTAAACAATAAGACCAGACCGGTCATTAAAAATGAGATTACCTTCCATTTCTGGGCCTTTAGAATGGGCAGTATGTGTTCATGCATGACTTTGTCCGGCTGAAGATAGTGTACATCCATCCTTTCCAGCAGTTTGCGGACTTGTGAGTTGCCCAGATTGTCAAGGGATGACAGCACATCAGGGTGGACTGTCTTGAGATCCAGGTAGAGATCCTGCAAACCTGTTTGGAGAAGCCACAGGTGTGACAGTGCTCAGGTTTACACCGCACAACACCAGGTACAACCGCCAGGTACAACACCAGGTACAACCGCCAGGTACAACACCAGGCACAACACCAGGTACAACACCAGGCACAACACCAGGTACAACACCAGGTTACAACCGCCAGGTACAACCGCCAGGTACAACACCAGGTACAACACCAGGTACAACACCAGGTACAACCGCCAGGTACAACCGCCAGGTACAACACCAGGTACAACACCAGGTACAACCGCCAGGTACAACACCAGGTACAACCGCCAGGTACAACACCAGGTTACAACCGCCAGGTACAACACCAGGTACAACCGCCAGGTACAACACCAGGTACAACACCAGGTACAACACCAGGTTACAACCGCCAGGTACAACACCAGGTTACAACCGCCAGGTACAACACCAGGTACAACACCAGGTTACAACCGCCAGGTACAACACCAGGTACAACACCAGGTACAACACCAGGTACAACCGCCAGGTACAACACCAGGCACAACACCAGGTACAACACCAGGTACAACACCAGGTACAACCGCCAGGTACAACACCAGGTACAACACCAGGTACAACACCAGGTTACAACCGCCAGGTACAACACCAGGTACAACACCAGGTACAACACCAGGTTACAACCGCCAGGTACAACACCAGGTTACAACCGCCAGGTACAAATTTAAAAAGGACTTACATTAATGATAAGATTTTTTAATTAATTGATTGAAAGATATAACTTGGAAACAGGCCCTTCGTCCCACTGGGTCCACGCCGACCATCCATCGCCCGTTCACACTAGTTCTACGTTATCCCACTTTCTCATCCACTCAATACACACTGGGGGTAATTTACAGAGGGACAATTAACCTACAAACCTGCACATCTATGGGATGTGGGAGGAAACCGAAGCACCCGGAGGAAACCCACGCGGTCACAGGGAGAACGTGCAAACTCCACACTGACAGCACGCGACAGCAGCGCCCCTGGCGCTGTGAGGCAGCAGCTCTACCCGCTGCACCACAGTGCCATGATCTACATTTGTTACTTCAAGGACTGCTCTGGCTCTTTCCACCCACTCTTTCCCAAGACCAGCAGCACAACCAAGGACCAGTCTCACCCCGGCCACTCCCTCTTCTCCCCTCTCCCATCGGGCAAGTGGTACAGAAGTGTGAAAACGCACACCTCCAGATTCAAGGACAGTTTCTTCCCAGCTGTTATCAGGCAACTGAATCATCCCACCACAACCAGAGAGCAGTGCTGAACTACTATCTAACTCATTGGAGACCCTCGGACTATCTTTGTTCAGACTTTGCTGGCTTTATCTCGCACTAAATGTCATTCCCTTACCATGTATCTGTACACTGTGAACGGCTCGATTGTAATCATGTATTATCTTTCCACTGATCTGTTAGCACACAACAAAGCTTTTCACTGTACCTTGGCATACGTAACAATAATCGAGGATGTGCTGGCTCTGGAGAGGGTCCAGAGGAGGTTTACAAGAATGATCCCGGGAATGAGTAGGTTAACATATGATGAGCGTTTGACAGCACTGGGCCTGTACTCGCTGGAGTTTAGAAGAATGAGGAGGGAAGCTCATTGAAACATAAAGAATAGTGAAAGCCTTGATAACGCGGATGTGGAGAGGATGTTTCCACTAGTGGGAGAGTCCAGGACTAGAGGGCACAGCCTCAGAATTAAAGGATGTTCTTTAGGAAGGAGATGAGGAGAAATTTCTTTAGTCAGAGGGCGGTGAATCTGTGGAATTCTTTGCCACAGAAGACTGTGGAGGCCGTCAGTGGATATATTTAAGGCAGAGATAGATAGATTCTTGATTAGTGCGGGTGTCAGAGGTTATGGGGAGAAGGCAGGAGAATGGGGTTAGGAGGGAGAGGTAGGTCAGCCATGATTGAATGGTGGAGTAGACAATGGGCTGAATAGCCTAATTCTGCTCCTACCACTTATGGCCTTATGATGTTTCCAATAGTGGGAGAGTCTAGGACTTGAGTTCACAGCCTCAGAATTAAAGGAAGCTATTTAGGAAGGCGATGAGGAGAAATTTCTTTACTCAGAAGGCGGTGAATCTGTGGATTTTTTTGCCACAGACGGCTGTGGAGGCCGAGTCAGTGGATTTTTTTAAGGCAGAGATAGATAGATTCTTGATTAGTACGGGTGTCAGAGGTTATGGGGAGAAGGCAGGAGAATGGGGTTGGGAGGGAGAGATAGGTCAGCCATGATTGAATGGAGTAGTAGACTTGGTGGGCCGAATGGCCTAATTCTTCTATCACTTATGATCTTATGAAACTAAACTAAAGACCTTGGATACACTCACCAATCTGCAAAGCAACAAAATGTTGGCCATTGCACAAATCATCAATAAACTCCAATACATCCAGAACTCCGCTGCCCGTCTACTCACCCACTCCCCGATCCGTGACCATATCACCCCCGTCCTTTACAAGCTCCACTGGCTCCCCATCCCCCAGAGAATCCAGTACAAAATCCTCCTCATGACCTACAAAGCCCTCCATAACCTGGCCCCATCCTACCTGACCAACCTCCTCCACAGACACACTCCCACCCGTACCCTCCGCTCTGCTGCTGCTAACCTCCTGTCCCCCCCCATCCGGACCAAACTCAGATCCTGGGGGGACAGGGCTTTCTCCATCGCTGCTCCCACCCTCTGGAACTCACTACCTCAGACCATCAGAGACTCCTCCACACTCACCACATTCAAAACATCACTGAAGTCCCACCTGTTCAGCACTGCCTTCAACCACTGACCGTCACCTCACCTTCTTTTTCCTTTTCTGTACGTTTACTTATTTATCTATTTCTTTTCTTTTCTATGTTTTAGTAAACCCTGTAAAGCGTCTTTGAGTGTTTAGAAAAGCGCTATATAAATGTAATGCATTATTATTATTATTATTATTATTATTATCCATAACCAGAAACAACCAGAAGCAATTACCTGGAGTCGGCCTTGTAAACTGTTCGTTCTCTTTATCATAAAGGGGGAAAAATATGGCCTGGTCTTTCCGTGCTGCCATGCTTCCATCGGCAAGAGGAATGATTGGAATGGATTTCAGATCCTCAATTAATTGATCCATGTTCCCGTACCCGTGTTCAAGGCTACGATGATTGCACACCAACAACTTCGCAATTTTCTTCATCTTATCATCTAAATCAGGGAAAGTTTTCACTATTAGTATCAAAAAATGTTCGAGGTAAATCAATTAAAGTTTTCACTTTAGTTTAGAGATACAGCGCGGAAACAGGCCCTTTCAGCCCACCGGGTCGGCGCCGACCAGCGATCCCCACACACTAACACTACCCTACGCACACTAGGGAAATGTTTTATATTTACCGAGCCGATTAACCTACAAACCTGTGCGTCTTTGGAGTGCGGGAGGAAACAGAAGATCTCGGAGAAAACCCACGCAGGTCACGGGGAGAACGTGCAAACTCCGTACAGACAGCACCCGTAGTCGGGATCGAACCCGGGTCTCCGGCGCTGCATTCGCTGTAAGGCAGCAACTCTACCGCTGCGCCACCGTGCCGCCCTAAAGTTTTTTATTCTCCTAAATTTATGTTTCAAATCTTTCAAGGAAGAGATGAGCACCTGTCTAGAATTGTAAATTTGGAGAGAGCACCACAATAGTATTTTGTAGAAGCTCAAAATTGTAGGCACACAAAATGCTGGAGTAACTCAGCAGCATCTCTGGAGAACATGGATAGACGGCGTTTCGAGGCGGGAGTGAAGAAGGTGACTAAAGATGTCTGAAGAAAGGTCCCGACCCAAAATGTCACCTATCCATGTTCTTCTGAGATGCCACCTGACCCACTGGGTTACTCTAGAACTATGTGTTTATCTTCGGTGTAAACCAGCATCTGCACTTCCTTCCAACACTCAAAACTGTAGAGATGTTCAAGTCCCTCAAGTCTGAAGAAGGATTCCGACCCGAAACATCACCCATCCCTTTTCTCTGTCTGACCCTGCTAACTGAGTTACTCCAGCATTTTGTGTCTAAGCTCAATTACGTGCTCTAAATACTGCAAAATGTTTAGATTTCCTTGCTTTTGCCCCCTGCACCTTTCACATTTCGTTGTAATCTGCACATTCTTTTTACTAATATTAAAAACATCGACAGTGGTGAACAGGCAGTGTTTGATTCGGTGCCCACGTTGCCTGTTTGCAAAATTAGTTCGTAAAACACAATAACTTTTGGTTTAAGGAATGGGTGACGTTTCAGGGTCGAGACCCTTCAGTCTGAAGAAGGGTCTTGACCCGAAACGTCACCCATTCCTTCTCTCCAGAGATGCCGCCTGTCCCGCTGAGGTACTCCAGCGTTTTGTGTCTATCTTCCATTTAACAGCATCTGCAGTTCTTTCTTACACATTTTGTCCGCTCCACTGCGAAATCTCCTCAAGGTGTGTCTACTTTGAAGAAGTTCTCCTCTCTCCAACGAGAGTTCAACAACATCGTCTCCCCTCTGTGATTCCTCCTTCCCTCCGTAAAAAGAACTGGAGGGTCTCGACCTGAAAACGTCGCCCATTCCTTCTCTCCAGAGATGCTGCCTGTCCCGCTGAGTTACTCCAGCTTTTTTTGTCTACTGTCAAGTTTTGGTTTAAAACTACCCAAGGACACACTGAACTTCCTGTGCCCACGAACATGTTAAAGATAAAATTGTCGCATCTAAAAATCTCCACACTGTTTTCTAACACTCTTATGTACTGCACGCGTACAGTAGAAAGCATACTGACTTGATTGTTTCATGGAAGGTAGACACAAAATGCTGGAGTAACTCAGCGGGTCGGGCAGCATCTCGGGAGAGAATGAATGGGTGACATTTCGGGTCGAGACCCTTCTTCAGACTTTTCAAAGAAATCGAAAGTAGACAGTAACTACTTGGTTGGCGCCAAAACGTGGTGACACTTGTGTACTGCCTAGGTGAGGTCTGCTGTATGATTTTACCGGGGTGTACATAAAACAAAACATTTAACTGTACCTAGGTACATGTGACAATAGACAATAGGTGCAGGAGGAGGCCATTCGGCCCTTCAAGGACAGCACCACCATTCAATGTGATCATGGCTGATCATTCTCAATTAGTACCCCGTTCCTGCCTTCTCCCCATACCCCCTGACTCCGCTATCCTTAAGAGCTCTATCTAGCTCTCTCTTGAAAGCATTCAGAGAATTGGCCTCCACTGCCCTCTGAGCAGAGAATTCCACAGATTCACAACTCTCTGACTGAAAATGTTTTTCCTCATCTCAATTCTAAATGGCCTACCCCTTATTCTTAAACTGTGGCCCCTGGTTCTGGACTCCCCCAACATTGGGAACATGTTTTCCTGCCTGTAACGTGTCCAACCCCCTTAATAATCTTATATGTTTCAATAAGATCCCCCTCTCAGCCTTCTAAATTCCAGTGTATACAAGCCCAGTTGCTCAATAAAGTATCATTGATCACCCGGTGCCAAAATGCTGCTTTGGGATCAGACCATCTTGGATAACTTATTACCCACAAGAGAAGGTTGAGTTTGGTACCATTGAATGTAGAGTCGGCCTCTGCAAGCTCCTTGGCAATGGCTTTGGTGACTGCAAAGATGTCGGTGCTGCTGAGTTTGTGTACACCAAGTGCAGAAGCCAGGGCAGGACTGAGAGAAGACTGAAGCACTGGGTTGAGGTAAGCCAAGCTCAGGGTGCTTGTCCAGTAGTTCTGCGGTGATCACCTCCTGCACCAGGATATCATGTGTGATGGCAATCTGTGAGGGTTAATCTGTATTCAATCCTGCCAGCTGCAACGGGAAAACAACAGAATGAAGACCAGATTAATCGACAAACTGCAGGCTTCATGTGTAGCTACCAGCTGCAGATACCACGCAGTGCTTGCAATAAAGAGAGAGAGGGACAGAGAGACAGAGGGTGTGAGAGAGAGACAGAGAGTGGGAGAGAGAGAGACAGAGAGAGAGACAAAGAAAGGGGGAGAGAGAGAGACAAAGAAAGGGGGGGGGAGAGAGAGACAAAGAGGGGGGAGAGAGAAAGAAAGGGGAGAGACAAAGAGGGGGGTAGGGAGAGAGAAAGAAAGGGGGAGAGAGACAGAGAGGGGGGAGAGAGAAAGAAAGGGGGAGAGAGAGAGACAAAGAGGGGGGTAGGGAGAGAGAAAGAAAGGGGGAGAGACAGAGAGGGGGAGAGAGAAAGAAAGGGGGAGAGAGAGACAAAGAGGGGGGTAGGGAGAGAGAAAGAAAGGGGAGTAGATAGATAAGAGGGGGGTAGGGAGAGAGAAAGAAAGGGGGGAGAGAGACAGAGAGGGGGAGAGAGAGAAAGAAAGGGAGAGAGAAAGAAAGGGGGAGAGAGAAAGAAAGGGGGAGAGAGAGACAAAGAGGGGGGTAGGGAGAGAGAAAGAAAGGGAGAGAGAAAGAAAGGGGGAGTGAGAGGGGGAGGGAGGAGAGAGATGGGAGAATGGGGGGGGCGAGAGGGGAAAGAGAGAGAGGGGGGAGAGAGAGAGGGAGAGAGAGAGGGGGGGAGAGAGAGAGGGGGGGAGAAGAGAGACAGAGAGAGGGGGGGAGAGAGAGAGAGAGAGAGAGGGGGAGAGAGAGAGAGGGGGAGGGAGAGAGAGAGAGAGGGGGAGAGAGAGAGAGAGGGGGAGAGAGAGAGAGAGGGGGAGAGAGGGAGAGAGAGAGAGAGAGAGAGAGGAGAGAGAGAGAGAGAGAGAGAGAGGGGGGAGAGAGAGAGAGAGAGAGAGAGGGGGGGGGAGAGAGAGCGAGAGGGGGGAGAGGGAGAGAGGGGAGAGAGAGAGAGAGAGAGGGAGAGAGAGAGAGAGAGAGGGGGGAGGGAGGGAGGAGAGGGAGGGAGGGGGGAGAGGGAGGGAGAGGGAGGAAGAGGGAGGAGGGGGGGAGAGAGAGAGAGGGAGGGAGAGGGAGGGAGGGGGGGAGGAGGGGGGAGAGAGAGAGAGGGAGGGAGGGGGAGAGAGGAGGGGGAGAGAGAGGGAGGGAGGGGGAAGAGGGAGGGAGGGAGGTGGAGGAGAGGAGAGAGAGAGAGAGAGAGAGAGAGAGAGAGAGAGAGAGAGAGAAGAGAGAGAGAGAGAGAGAGAGAGAGAGAGAGAGAGAGAGAGAGAGAGAGAGAAGAGAGAGAGAGAGAGAGAGAGAGAGAGAGAGAGAGAGAGAGAGAGAGAGAGAGAGAGAGAGAGAGAGAGAGAGAGAGAGAGAGAGAGATGGGAGAGATGGGAGAGATGGGGAGAGAGGAGAGGGAGAAGAGAGGAGAAAGATGGTGGGGATAGAGAAAGAAAGAGACTAACTATGCAGAACAAATATATTACTAAACTATCAAATCAAAAACCAGATCTCAATTATAAAAGGTCGACCTGGATTGCAACATTAGTTTGCATTTTGCTATTGGCAGTGTATTTTTCATGTTTCGAATGATTCAGCAAGCTGGATTGTATGAATGAATTGCAATTTTAATTCCCATTTACTCAGCTTCAATATACTTCACCTTTGTCTTCTGCTATTGGCAAACAGGATTTTGCTCTAAGGATCTGAATAATTTGCCCGGCAACAGGTCGGAAGAAATCCAAGATCTCGTCTGGTAGCGGAATGAATGGCAGGAAATGGCAGAGTCCCTCAAGACCATCAAAGCTGGGATGGTTCTGTAAAGGTATTCAAAGGAAACTTGGATCATGATGCTTTCTGCAGGAATTAACTTCAAAAAATATCTCACTCGTTGTAAAGTGCGTTGTAAAGTGGTGGCACAGTGACGCAGCGGGTAGAGCTGCTACCTCACAGCACCAGAGACCCGGGTTTGATCCCGACTACGGGTGCTGTCTGTGTGGAGTTTGTACTTTCTCCCATGATCTGCGTGGGTTTTCTCCAAAATCTTTGGTTTCCTCCCACACTCCAAAGACGTGCAGGTTTGTAGGTTAATTGGCTTGGTATCAATGTAAATTGTCCCCAGTGAGCTAATGTGCGGGGATCGCTGGTCGGTCTGGACTCGGTGGGCCGAAGGGCCTGTTTCCATGCTGTATCACTAAACTAAACTAAGGTCTTCCTGATATTTTACACAACGGAGAGTCCCGTTATACTTTAGTCTTAGTGTTAGAGATGCAGCGTGGAAACAGGCCCTTCGGCCCACCGAGTCCCCCATGCGCGAGCACTATCCTACACGCTAGGAAACCAATTAACCTGCACGTCTTTGGAATGTGGGAGGAAACCAGAGCACCCGGAGAAAACCCACGCAGGTCACGGATATGCAACCTCCACACTGACAAGACAGTACCCGAGGTCAGGATCAAACCTGTTCACCAACTCTACCACTGTGTCACCCATTCTCCACAACCAAACTGTTACCCAGTGCATTTACTACGTGCACCTCTGATAATGTAAACGTCATCAATTTGTTTAAATTGTTACCGTGTTACAGGCACCTTATGTCTTCAAAAAGCACTGCTGTTACCTATACATAAATTATAATCCTATTACAAACCGTTATACAATAACCTGAGAGGGAGCTTCCGCCAAATAAATATAAAAGTTATTGCTACTGAGGTGTTTTGGTGGCTGTGACAATTGGCATCCAGATTAGAGTTTGGATGAAGACAAAAGAACTGAGTTGATGCAGACTTTATAGTCATCAAATTACAACAAATTATCCTCCAACATTTCTGTTACCTACAACGGGACCCCACCACTGGCCACATCTTCCCATCCCCTCACCTTTCTGCGTTACGCAGAGACCGTTCCCTCCGTAACTCCCTGGTCCACTCGTCCCTTCCCACCCAAACCACCCCATCCCCGGGCACTTTCCCCTGCAACCGCACGAGATGCAACACCTGTCCCTTTACCTCCCCCCTCAACTTCATCCAAGGAGCAAACAGTCTTTCCAGGTGACTCAGAGGTTCACCTGCACCTCCTCCAACCTCATCTATTGTATCCGCTGCTCTAGATGTCAACTTCTTTACATCGGCGAAACCAAACGCAGGCTCGGCGATCGTTTCGCTCAACACCTTTGCTCAGTCCGCCTTAACCAACCTGATCTCCCGGTGGCTGAGTACTTCAACTCCCCTTCCCACTCCCAGTCTGACCTTTCTGTCATGGGCCTCCTCCAGTGCCATAGTGAGGCCCACCGCAAATTGGAGGAACAGCACCTCATATTCCGCTTGGGCAGCTTGCAGCCCGGCGGTATGAACATTGACTTCTCCAACTTTAGATAGTTCCTCTGTCCCTCTCTTCCCCTCCCCCTTCCCAGTTCTCCCTCTATCTTTCTGTCTCCACCTATATCCTTCTTTTGTCCCGCCCCCCTGACATCAGTCTGAAGAAGGGTCTCGACTTGAAACATCGCCCATTCCTTCTCTCCTAGATGCTGCCTGACCTGCTGAGTCAGCATTTTGTGAAATAAACAGGCTTTATAGATGGTAATTTCAGCTCTGACTAAGTTCAAACATATCAATGCTGTAAATGAGTGAAACACAAAGTGCTGGAGTAACTCAAAGATCAGGCAGCATCTGTGGAGAGAATGGACAGGCGCCATTTTGGGTCGGGACCATTCTAACACTGTGTGTTTTTTTGCTCTCGGTTGTAGTATCTGCAGTTTCTTGCGTCTCCAATGCTGTAAATGATCCCACTTTTAAACCACTACATTAACCCGTCCCCAATTTCAGAAAACACCAAAATGAAAACATGCTGTTATTTGAGAAATAATTTTTTTTTAAAAACCATGCATCAATTACATTGAATGTTTCCATGGCTTTCAGAAAGAGCTGTGGTATCTCGGAACGAAGCCACTGGTTCCACGGACTGTCCCGGTCAATGTCTTCACGGGAGGACGGTATGTCAAAATCACCTGTTCACAGAGAGAGAGAGAGACCAAAAACTGGAATAACTAACTAAAACACCAGCTCGTGTTATTCTCCTTTAAACCCAAATGACTTATTACATTAAAAAGCAATGAATGAATGAATAGGTTTATTGGCCAAGAAGGATGAGAGGAGGTCTTATCGAAACGTATAAGATTATTAAGGGGTTGGACATGTGAGTGAAATAAACCAGAGCAAAAAGAGACTACAGACTTTTGGTTATTGAGTAGAGCTACTACTCGCAGAAAAAAAGCTGTTTTTATGTCTGGCTGTGGTGTTGATAAGTTATCGGAACACAAGCAAGCCATTCGGCCCATCAAGTCTACTCCACCATTCAAGCATGGCTGATCTATCATTCCCTCTCAACCCCATTCTCCTGCCTTCTCCCCGTAACCCCTGACACCATAACGATGACCTGATTTAAAATTACGTTTTAGTGTTTCACCTCTTCAACACCAGCACCCAGATTGCAACAAAAATGGTGCTATGCAGAGAATGCTGGAATAGCTCAGCAGGACAGGCAGCATCTCCCAAGAGAAGGACTAGGTGCAGAAGGGTCTCGACCCAAAACGTTGCTTTTCTGCACAGATGCCGCCTGGCCCTCTGAGTTATTCCAGCTTGTAATGAGGAAGGAACTGCAGATGCTGGTTTAAACCAAAAATAGACACTTCTTCACCCAGAGAGTTGTGAATTTGTGGAATTCTCTGCCACAGAGGGCAGTGGAGGCCAATTCACTGGACGAATTTAAAAGAGAGTTAGATAGAGCTCTAGGGGCTAGTGAAATCAAGGGATATGGGGAGAAGGCAGGCACGGGGTACTGATTGTGGATGATCAGCCATGATCACAATGAATGGCGGTGCTGGCTCGAAGGGCCAAATGGCCTCCTCCTGCACCTATTTTCTATGTTTCTATGTTTAAAAAGCTGCAGTAACTCAGGCAGCATCTCTGGAGAAGGAATGGGTGATGTTGAGGGTCGAGAACCTTCTTCGGACTGAAGAAGGGTCGAGATCCGAAACGTCACCTATCCCGTCTCTCCAGAAGATGCTGCCTGTCCCGCTGAGTTATTCCAGCTTTTTGTGTCTGTGAGACTGTTATTAAATGTTTTAAAAGACCTTGTATTATGAAGCGGAACCCAAAGCTCCTCAAGGGCAAGAAGGCAAAGACGGGCTGCTTCTCCGGTTGGCTCCTTGGTCCCCGGCTCCTCTTCTCAGTGACAAGTTTAAAGGCAAGAGCCAACTCGGTGCATTCCACATTGTCTTTAATCTGCAAACACAGAAGCAAGATTGCATTGATCCTTGTCATCCAGTACATCAGGACAGAAGAGTCATAGAGTGGAAACTTACCCACACTGGCCAAACATGTCCCAGTTACACTAGTCCCACCTGCCCACGTTTGGTCCATATCCCTCCAAACCCATATAACTGTTTCTTAAATGTTGTGATAGTCCCAGCCTCAACTACCTCCTCTGGCACCTCGTTCCATACACCCACCACCCTTTGTGTGGAAACGTTGCCCCTCAGATTCCTATGAAATCTTTTCCCCTTTCGGCCCACCGGGTCCGCGCCGACCAGCGATCCCCACACATTAACACTATCCTACACCCACTAGGGACAATTTTTACATTTACCTGCAAACCTGCACGTCTTTGGAGTGTGGGAGGAAACCGTAGGTCTCGGAGATAGCCCAAGCAGGTCACGGGGAGAACGTACAAACTCCATACAGACAGCACCCGTAGTCGGGATGGAACCCGGGTCTCCGGCGCTGCACTCGCTGCAAGGCAGCAACTCTACCACTTTGTGGGTCATTGGCAAAGACACCTCACGTAATACATCGATGCGGCAATCTTTTGAAGAGCTTAATTCTCAGCCAGTATTTTCCCATTTAAAATCTTTATTAGTCATAGCGCCAGACAGCGTAGAAAACAGGCCCTTCAGCCCACCTTGCCCATACCGACCAACATGCCCCATCTACACTAGTCCCACCTGCCTGCTGAGTTCCCCCAGCACTTTGTCTTGTTGCTCGAGATTCTCCATAAGTCACTCTCAATTTACACAGAAGATAGACACAAAATGCTGGAGTAACTCAGCTGGACAAGCCAGCAGCTCTGGAGAGGAGTGGGTAATGTTTCGGGTCAAGACCCTTCTTCAGACAGCACACAGAGCTTGAGTAGCAGAATGAACAATAACTGACCTGTGTTGCTTCAAGAGTACTCTTGACTACCAGCCAGTGATCAGCTCCTGTCCTGTGTTTCACCTCCAAGATGTTGTTCGCAAGATCCTTCCGAGTCACAACAAAATCCTGGCCCTTTACCTGTTTAGATAATATTTTGCTTAAATTTTTTTTCCAACTTACTGAATAAAATTAAGACACACGATTTAGCTTATGGATCAGTACACAGGTAGCGGTGCTATAATGTATTAGTTGTGCTTCTAGGTATCCTGTGTAGTAGAAAATAAGCTGCTATGTGCTATTTTCAACTTGTTCATAAGTGATAGGAGCAGAATTAGGCCATTCGGCCCATCAAGTCTGCCCCGCCATTCAATCACGGCTGATCTATCTCTCCTTCCTAACCCCATTCTCCTGCCTTCTCCCTATAACCTCTGACACCCGCACTGATCAACAATCTATCGATCTCTACCTTAAAAATATCAGCTGACTTGGCCTCCACAGCCGTCTGTGGCAATGAATTCCACAGATTCACCGCCCTCTGGCTAAAGAAATTCCTCCTACGTGGCAAACTCCACATAAGAAGTTCTCTTCAAAATGTTTCTTAAACATCCCAACTGGATAAAATGAGGGAATGTTTCAATTCTAAGCTTACGATGAGCAAAAACATTTTAAAAACATCACCTTGTTAATGATTGTAATGGAACGGAGTCTGTGCAGGAACAGGAGCAGCGATGGATCAATGTCGTGGAATAAATTTTGCATTTGCTGGTTCTGTGGCTTGAGTGGAAGAACAATCTTTGTTGTCCACCTGAGAAAAATTAAAATTAAACACGTAAAGGACAATGAATTCAGAAAACTCATCAGTATATTACAGAAACAAGGAACTGTAGATGCTGGTTTACCAAGCAAAGACACAAATTGCTGGAATAACTCAGCGGGTCAGACAGCATCCCTAGAGAACATGGATAGGTGGCGTGGGTTTTCTCCAGGTGCTCAGGTTTCCTCCCACACTCCAATCACGTACAGGTTTGTAGGTTAATTGGCTTGGTAAAATTATAAATTGTCCCTAGTGTGTGTAGGATAGTGTTAGTGCGCGGGGATCGCTGGTCGGCGCCAACTCGGTGGGCCGAAGGGTCTGATTCCGCACTGTATCTCTAAACTAAGCTAAGCAGAGTAATACAGCACGGAAATATGCTCCAACGACCAAGATGTTCATCAAAGCTAGTCACTTGCCCCAGTTTGGCCATATACCGATAAACCTTTCCTACCCAGGTATCTGTCCAAATGTCTTTTAAATTATGTTTTGGTACCTGCATCAATGATTCCCTCGGGCAGTAACGTTCCATGTACCCCCCAACCTCTCAGTGTAAAGGTCGCCCCTCAAGTTCCCAATAAATCTCCCTCCTCTCAGCTTAAATATGCTGCCAAACCCACTGAGTTCCTGTGTTGTTTTCCCCTCACGTGTCCAGCATCTGCAGCCTCTTGTTTTGTTTCTCCGCTGTTAAATATTACCTTGCTTTCCCTGCTTCTGAGCCGGTTAACTCCACAGGCCTTTCATCGTCAGCCCAGTGAGGAAGGATGTATCCCATTGGTCCACTCAGCTTGTCGAAACAGATGTGGAAACCGTTAGAGTGGATTTCTGGAGTGTCCGTAACTTTGAAAACCGACTTAAATCCAATGCCTTTCTGACCTGTAAAACAAAAACATGAATCTACTCGCAGCTCATTCTAACTTGGGCGGCACGGTGGCGTAGCGGGAGAGCTGCTGCCTTACAGCGCCGGAGACTCGGGTTCAATCCCGACTACGGGCGCTGTCTGTGCGGAGTTTGTACGTTCTCCTCGTGACCTGCGTGGGTTTTCTCCGAGACCTTCGGTTTCCTCCCACACTCCAAAGGCGTACTGGTATGTAGGTTAATTGGCTTGGTGTATGTGTAAATTGTCCCTAGTGCGTGTGTAGTGTGGGGATCGCTGGTCGGCTTGGACTCGGTGGGCCGAAGGGCCTGTTTCTGCACTGTATCGCTAAACTAAACTAAAAACTAAACTTGCAGTTATTCTGCAAGTTTATTGGCATACAACAATAGATACATTTTGTACACTGTGCAGATTGATTCAATAAGCAAGCAAAATGTATACAACCTTCATTTACAGGTAACACAAGAGAGAAACCCACCACTATTTTTCGTTTGAATTTGCCAGGACTAGAGGGTGTGAGCTACAGGGAGAGGTTGAGCAGGCTGGGTCTCTATTCCTTGGAGTGCAGGAGGATGAGGGGTGATCTTATAGAGGTGTACAAAATCATGACAGGAATAAATCAGGTAGATACACAGAATCTCTTGTAGGGGAATCGAGGACCAGAGGACATAGGTTCAAGGTGAAGGGGAAAAGATTTAATAGGAATCTGAGGGGTAACTTTTTCACACAAAAGATGGTGGTGGTATGGAACAAGCTGCCAGAGGAGGTAGTTGAGGCTGGGACTATCCCAACGTTTAAGAATAAGTTAGACAGGTACAGGTACTGTCTCCTTTCTCTGTTCATTTATTTATTTACTTATTTATCTATTTATTAATTTCCCTATGTTCTCAAAATCTCTGTAAAGCGTCTTTGAGTATATGAAAAGCGCTATATAAATAAAATGTATTATTATTATTATTATTATGGATAGGACAAGTTTGGAGGGATATGGACCAAACGCAGGCAGGTGGGAGTAATGTAGCTGGGACATGTTGGCCGGTGTGGGCAAGTTGGGCCGAAGGGCCTGTTTCCCCACTGAATCACTCTATGACTCTGAATTTGAAGGCAGGAGAATGGGGTTAGGAGAAACAGATTAGCCACGATTGAATGGCGGAGTCGACTTGATGGGCCGAATGGCCAAATTCTGCTCCTATCACTTATGACCTTAAATGTTATACCCTTTATCCTGTATCTGTATACTGTGGACGGCTTGACTGTAATTACGTGCAGTCTTTTTGCTAACTGGATAGCACGCAACAAAAAAGCTTTTCGTTGTAGCCCAGTACACGTGACAACCAACTAAACATCTGTAAAGTAGACACAAGATGGTGGAGTAACTCAGCGGGTCAGGCAGCATCTCTGGAGGGAAGGAATGGGTGACGTTTCCGGGTTGAGACCCTTCCTCAGTCTGATGTCAGGGGAGGGGGCGGGTCCCGCCCGAAAGGTCACCCATTCCTTCCCTCCAGAGATGCTGCCTGACCTGCTGAGTTACTCCACCATCTTGTGTCTACCTTCGATCTACACCAGCATCTGCAGTTTTCTTTCCTAAATATCTGCACTCTCTCATGAATCCATCGTCGCATTCCATCTTAATTGTTCTGAAACCGCACCCAGCTGAATGTCACAATGTAATTAGACAGGTACGGTTTCATTCCACATTAAATAGCATCTTGTTTTAATTACTTATCGAATGTTTAGCACACACGAGTCCTGTGAACCATTCCACCAACCCCTACCTATGTAGCCGTATTTGTGCTTCCCCTTGGTGCTGCAGCCCACATCACAGATGGCTCGGATGTTCTTCTCCTCAAAGCCGCATTCATTATTGAGGAGAATGATGCAGTCGCGTTCCACCACAAACAGCAGGCTAGGAGTTGCTTCATCATCGAACGGTGGGTAGCTGTTGTCATCAGCATTCTAGGGCGAGATGGGAGGTACAATTACAACTAACTAGACGACCCGTGGGGTCCAAACCTCTCCTGCATTGGTCTAGCACCCTCCCTCCCCCACTCCAAAAGCGCACAGCGAGATCCCAGGGTAAATCCAGGGCTGTGGCGGGCGGGGAGTCTCCTCCGGGGCCGGGCAAGGGGAGGAGAGGAGAGGGGAGAGGGAGCCACTCACCCTGGCCAAACCTATCCTAGTCACGTACCTAAGACAGACACAAAAGGCTGGAGCAACTCGTGAGTCAGTCAGCATCTCTGGAGAAAAGCAACAGGTGACGTTTCAGGTCAAGGCCCTTCTTCAGACATCCTTCTTCGATGTCTCGACCCAAAACGTCACCTGTTCCTTTTCTCCAGAGATGCTGCCTGACCCTGCTCAGTTACTCCAGCCTTTTGTGTCTGCCTTCGGTTTAAACTAGCATCTGCAGTTCCTACCTACACAATACATGTACCTGTCTAGCTGTTTCTTAAACATACCTGCCCCACCTACCTCCTCCGGCAGCTCGTTCCAGACACCCACCTCAGGCCCACCAGGTCCGAGCTGCTCCGCATGTACCTATCTGTAGAAGGCCCTTATCTAAAAGCCACCAAAAAATGTGAAAGTACGTGCCTCCATCACCCCCACAGACAGCGGGTTCCATGGGACAGCCTCTAAATGAAAACGTTCTCCCTCAAAACCTGTCCACATCCCCTATGTCTTGTGCTGAGCCTATGTCCTCTTATTACACACATCTGCCGTAGCCCATGTAATTTTGTGGACCGTACAGTTAGGTGCGATCCGACAGGTATCTCATCATCGGCGGTCACTCGAAGCCAGTATGACTGTCCTCTCACGGAGGACGGCTGTGCGTGACTTCGTTTAACGTGGGGAGACTGGTGCACAGACAGCCACCACACAGTCCTGGGTCAGGATCCAGTGGCATGGAGTCCAAGACGACCGGGGACCCTTTTCTGCTGCAGCCTTCATCCAACGGGTAACTAGCAACCACCAGGCAAGCTGTATCTCAGAGTTATGGCAACGATGGCGTAGAAAGAGTAGACATTCAGAACCTTTTTTCCAGGATGGAAAAATCAAACACCAGAGGGCATAGTTTTAAGGTGAGAGGGGCAAAGTTTAAAGGAGATGTGTGGGGGAAAGATTACTTTTAAAACGCAGAGAGTGGTGTGTGCCAGGAACATGCTGCCAGAGGTGGTTTAAAGGAGATGCATGGGCCAAGTATTTTTTTACACAGAGGGTGGTGGGGGCCTGGAACGTGGTGCCGGGGGTGGTGGTCGAGGCAGATACCATAGTGGTGATTAAGAGACTTTTGGACAGGCACATGGATATGCAGTGAATGGAGGAATATGGATCACATGCAGGCAGATAAAAGATGGTCTTGGCAGTATGTGTGGCATAGACATTGTGGGCAGAAGGGAACATTCTTGTGCTGCACTGTTCTATAATGGGGTATAACAGTGATAACTGAAGGGAAAGTGAAAAGGCGCTGGCTTTGAAATGATACATGCTCTTTACATGTGTTCATTTCAGTATGCAATATTTATTTTCTGGTCATGTTAACTCTGCAAGATGAATGAGGAAAATGGCAAAAATAAACTACGTGTGCAGAAAGGAAGTGCAGATGCTGGTATAAACTTTCCCCTGCAACTGCAGGTGATGCAACACCTGTCCCTTTACCTCCCCCCTTGACTCCATCCAAGGACCCAAACAGTCTTTCCAGGTGAGGCAGAGGTTCACCTTCACCTCCTCCAACCTCATCTATTGTATCCGCTGTTCCAGATGTCAACTTCTCTACATCGGCGAGACCAAGCGCAGGCTCGGCGATCGTTTCGCTCAACACCTTCGCTCAGTCCGCGTTAACCAACCTGATCTCCCGGTGGTTGAGCACTTCAACTCCCCTTCCCACTCCCAGTCGGATCTTTCTGACATGGGCCTCCTCCAGTGCCATAGTGAGGCCCACCGCAAATTGGAGGAACAGCACCTCATATTTCGCTTGGGCAGCTTACAGCCCAGCGGTACGAACACTGACTTCTCTAACTTTAGATAGCTCCTCTGTCCCTCTCTTCCCCTCCTCCTTCCCAGTTCTCCCACTGTCTTCCTGTCTCCACCTATATCCTTCCTTTGTCCCGCCCCCCTGACATCAGTCTGAAGAGGGTCTCGACCCGAAACGTCACCCATTCCTTCTCTCCAAAGATGCTGCCTGACCCGCTGAGTTACTCCAGCATTTTGTGATACCCTCTGGTATAAACCAAAGAGCCTTGCCGATCCGAAAAGTCACCTTTTCGCCACAGAAGCTGCCTGACCTGACCCGCTGAGTTACTCCAGCAGTTTGTCTATGGCAAACAAGCTAACACAGTTTACCTGTATCAGTTCCAGGACAAAGTGAGTGTCTTTACTGTACAGCTCGGTAGATAAGCGGGTAAGGCTTCGGCCTAGTCGGTTCTGATGTATTTGCATTAGCCTCTTCCCCTCATCATTCAGTTCAATCCCGATACCAAATTCATTTTTCCTAAACGAAAAGAATGTATGCAAATATTTACACCAATTCAATAATCGACCATTTTTCAAAATTATCAGGCGTATGGTTGCCAACTGTCCCGTATTAGCCGGGACATCCCGTATTTTGGGCTAAGTTGGTTTGTCCCGTATGAGACCGCCCTTGTCCCGTATTAGTAGGGTTGCCAACTTCCTCACTCCCAAATACGGGACAAAGGGTGACGTCACCGCCCCGCGCCCCACCCAGCCAGCGGCCACGTGCTCCCGCTCCACCAATGGCGGCCGCCCAGGCCGGGCGGGGTGAGGTCACACGGGGCGGTGACGTCACCTTGTCCCGTATTTGGGAGTGAGGAAGTTGGCAACCCTAGTCATGCATCATAAATCCCAAATGCCTTCTGGCCAAACTTTCCAAAAATATTGCACGCATTTCAAATTCACAGACATGCACAGTTCCTTCAGTTTTGCCAACTCTGTGTTAGTTTGAAATAATGGCCATTTCCCACTTGAAGATCTGCCTTATGTGTTGGAAGGAAATGCAGACACTGGTTTACACAGAAGACACAAAATGCTGGAGTAACTCAGAGGGACAGGCAGCATCTCTGGAGAGAAGGAATGGGTGACCCGAAATGTCACCCATTCCATCTCTCCAGAGATTCTGCCTGTCTCACTGAGTCACTCCAGCGTTTCATGGCTACTTTGAAGATCAGCCTTAATTATGTTTTGGTAATGACACTAATGCTGACCTGATATCATCAATGATCGACTTGTACTGGTTGACTTCCTCATTAATGGCCTCAACTGAGCATTCCTCACTATTCGAGGGGTCATCAGGATCAGATAGAGCACCATTTTGAGCAGCAGCATCACCCGTGAGCTCGGATGGTTTCTCATCAGTTGTCGGCATGTCATCTGGTTCGTCAGCAAGCACAAATTTATCATCATCGTCGTCGGCAACTGGAAAAAGAATGTTGGGTTCATCTCAGCTCGGTTTGGGAACAGCTCTGCCCACGACTAAAATAAATTGCAGAGTAGTGGGTGTAGCCCAGTCCATCACACACACCACACTCCCCACCATTGGAGATGTGACCCAGCCCATCACACACACCACACTCCCCACCATTGTAGATGTAGCCCACACACACCACACTCCCCACCATTGGAGATGTGACCCAGCCCATCACACACACCACACTCCCCACCATTGGAGATGTGACCCAGCCCATCACACACACCACACTCCCCACCATTGGAGATGTGACCCAGCCCATCACACACACCACACTCCCCACCATTGTAGATGTAGCCCACACACACCACACTCCCCACCATTGGAGATGTGACCCAGCCCATCACACACACCACACTCCCCACCATTGTAGATGTAGCCCACACACACCACACTCCCCACCATTGGAGATGTGACCCAGCCCATCACACACACCACACTCCCCACCATTGGAGACGTAGGCCAGCCCATCACACACACTACACTCTGACACCTGTACAAATCAAAAATCTACTTATCTCTGCCTTAAAAATATCCACTGACTTGTGGCCTCCACAGCCTTCTGGGGCAAAGAATCCCACAGATTCACCACCCTCTGACTGACAAAATTTCCCCTCATCTCCTTCCTGAAGTAACGTCCTTTAATTCTGAGGCTGTGAGCTCTAGCTCTAAACTCTCTCACAGACTGGACAGAGGACAGTCCAGAGGGTGGTGAATCTGTGGAATTCATTGCCACTGGCTACTGTGGAGGCCAAGTCAATGGATATTTTTAAGGCGGCAATTTACAGATTCTTGATTTGTATCAGGGGTTAGTGTCAGGGGTTATTTGGAGAAGGCAGGAAAATGGGGTTGAGAGGGAAAGATAGAACAGCCACCATTGTTTGAATGGTGGAGTAGACTTGATGGGCCAAATGGCCCAGTTCTGCTCCTATAACTTATGAAGTTTCAGTTTGTGGGGTTTTCACATTTGGGATCGTAGGGCTGGATTCAGCTGGTCACTTGGTGAGGTGTAAGAGGGCTGCACAATCTTTAAGGAGTGTCTTTTGGAAGATGGAAGTAGTTTTTAAATGTTCCTTACCTGAACTGGCACATGTGCTTTCAGCATCAATCTCTGATTCATCCAGGGGTATATTAACATCTTCATCATCACTCAGACCCACACACGAAGACCTGCTACTGAGCGAGGCTGAATCTACCGTCTGCAACATAATTTACATTTACAAGTAAAAATGTTGATCTTCAGATGAGATCCTAACTACTCCGAATATTTTTGGGCTCTCATTTTAACCAGAATAAAAATGACCAAAGTGAGATCTGTGCTGTGTAGGAAGGAACTACAGATGTTGGTTTATACTGAAGACACACAGTGCCGGAGCAACTCAGCGGGTCAGGCAGCATCTCTGAAGGAAAGGAATAGGTGACATTTCAGGTCCAAAATCTTTTTCACACCGAAGGGTTCAGTCTGAAGAAGGGTTCCGACCCGAAATGTCACCTGTTCCGTTTCTCCAGAGACGCTGCCTGAGTTACTTCAGCACTTTGTGTCTATCTTGAGATCTGTGCTGTCTGCGTGGAGTTTGCATGTTCTCCCTGTGACTGTGTGGGTTTCCTGTGGGTGCTCTGGTTTCCTCCCACATCTGGACGGCGTGTGGGTTTGTAGGTTAATTGGCCCTCTGTACAGTGGCCTGAGTGTGTAGGGAGTGGATGAGAAAGTGAGATAACATAGAACTAGTGTGAAGGGGTGATGGATGGTGGGCGTGGACTCAGCGGGCAGAGGGGCCTGTTTCCATATTGAATCTTCCAATCAAAGATTTTTGTTTAAACTCTGCATTTGGGAGATCCATTTTCTGACAGGCAGAATTAAGTTCAGGGACTGCAGATCAGGGAGTATAAAGCACCGTTTTTAACATGGTCTGGGATTCTGTGATTAAACACACTTCCCTTGCCTGCCCACCAACCTGCTAGCTTCTTCATGCCATTACAACAAGAGGCTGCATGGTGGCGCAGCGGTAGAGTTGCTTCCTTACAGCGCCAGAGACCCAGGTTCGATCCTGACTACGGGTGCTGTCTGTACGGAGTTTGTACCCTTACCCCGTAACATGCGTGGGTTTTCTCTGGAATCTCTGGTTTCCTCCCACGCTCCAAAGATGTACAGGGTTTGTAGGTCAATTGGTTTGATATCATTGTAAAATTGTCCCTAGTGCGTGTAGGATTGTGTTAAAGTGTGCCGGCCAGGATTGCTGGTTGACACGGACTCGGTGGGCTGAAGGACCTGTTTCTTGCGCTGCATCTCTAAACTAAACTAAAACAAACCTTTGACTTTAGGACTCACCCTGACGGTTTTTGATGCAATGGACCTGAGCTCAGTGGAATCCAACTTGGATTGATAGTCTCTCCTCCATTCCGTGATCCCAAGAAGAATTCCCAGTTCGTGCAGTCGGTTTAGATGCCAGAAAGAACACTTTGCTGTTTGAAGTAGAAGTTCTTTAGATTCACACTGCCCAACTATTCTGGAAAATGGTTCCAGGAAAACCTGCAAATTAAAAAATGAATCCAATATTTTAAATAACTATTTTGTTATTTCTATTTTGCTGAAAAGCGTAAACGCTGCTGAAGTGAGAATTACTTGGCCACACATTGACTATATTTCAGGTACTCCCCAGGATGCGATGGTACGACTTGCGACAGTTCGACCTTGCGATGGTGTAAACGGCAGCGAGCCGCCGCTCGTTACCGGCCACGTGACCGCGCGCATTCAATGCATTTCGACTTACAATACTTTCGGTTTCCGATGGGTTTCTCGGAGCGGAGCCCCATGGGAAGCTGGGGAGCACCTGTATTATTCTGTAGGCACACGGAACGTACTTTGGCTATTGCATTGTCATGGTCTAGCTTACACAGAACACTGATAATCTATTGGATATCTAACGTTGTTGTTGCATTTAATGCACCTGCCAAGTTGCAGCAAGTGAAACGTTCACTATTCCAGTTCATATTTGGTGCATATAATAAATACTCTTGACTTTTGATGTTGAAGCTAGTTTGTTGGACCAGTGGATGGTTCACCCAAGGGTGAATGAAACTAGAGGGTTGCATGAAGGGTGAATGACCTTATATAAAATTATACACAAGGGAGAATAAGACAAAAATTAACAAAAAAACATAAGAAAATTTGGTCGAAAATTTAGTGAATGAAATTTTGTGAAAAAAACTCAAGGGTGAATGAGTTTAAGAAGCACTGTGTTAGACAGTACCAGGCAACAGAATATATAGGGGAAAAAACTGTAGATGCTGGTTTAAATCGAAGGTAGACACAAAATGCTGGAGTAACTCAGCGGGTCAGGCAGCATCACTGGAGAGAAGGAATGGGCGACCCGAAACGTCACCCATTCCTTCTCTCCAGAGATGCTGCCTGACCCGCTGAGTTACTCCAGCATTTTGTGTCTACCAGGCGACAGAATATTCATAAACAATAGGGTACCTTCTGTAAAAGCGATTTACAGAGTCTTATTGGAATCCTGACAAGGCAATCGATAATAAATTTGGCCGATCGATCTGGCGATAGTCTTTCAGCCTCCAAGCATCTTCCTGTGCAAGAAAAATACACAAAAAGGTGTTGCAAGTTTGATAACATTGGCAGAAATCAATGCAGCGATCTGAAAATAAGCTTCCCCATTTGCCTCTCACCACTCAACGGGAAGAAATTCACCAATCTGGTTTCTAATTTAATTTTAAAATACCGAAGGCAAAGGATGTGGAATTGAACATTGCAGGACCCGATCGGAACGCGCGGCAAAATAGGATAACCAACTCGACGGCACAAGAACAGGCCCTTCAGCCGCCGAGGTCTGTGCTGAACACGATGTCAAGACCAACTCTCATCAGCTTGCACATAATCCACATCCTTCCGTTCACCACTTATCCATGTGCCGATCCAAAAGCCTCTTGAATTGAATTGAATAAATGTTATTAGCCAAGTATGTACACATACAAGGAATGTGCCTTGGTGCTCCGCTCGCAAGTAACAACACGACCTACAGTAAACAATTAAGAACAAAACTTTATAACGTAAACATGTGTTTAAGCATTATAACTTAAACACCACCATTGATTCTGCCTTCCCCCACCACCCTTTGTGAGGAACGTTCCAGACACCCACCACCCTTTGTGTGGAACGTTCCAGGCACCCACCATCCTTTGTGTGGAACGTTCCAGACACCCACCACCCTTTGTGTGGAACGTTCCAGACACCCACCACCCTTTGTGTGGAACGTTCCGGGCTCCCACCACCCTTTGTGAGGAACGTTCCGGGCTCCCACCACCCTTTGTGAAGAACGTTCCGGGCACCCACCACCCTTTGTGTAGAACACTTGCCATGCACAATCTCCTTTACACTTTGCGTCCCTCACTGTAAGGCTATGCCCTCTAGTCTTTGATGTTGGGGAAAAAGCTTCTGACTGTCTACGCCTCTCATAATTTTATACATTTCTATCAGGTCGTAATGAATAGGAGTAGAATCAGGCCATTCGGCCCATCAAGTCTACTCCGCCATTCAATCATGGCTAATCTATCTCTCCTAACCCCATTCTCCTGCCTTCTCCCCATAATCTCTGACACCTGTATTAATCAAGAATCCATCTATCCCCGCCTTAAAAATATTCACTGACTTGGCCTCCACAGCAGTCTGTGGCACAGAATTCCACAGATTCACCACCCTCTGACTAAAGAAATTTATCCTCATCTGCTTCCTAAAAGAACGTGCAGCGTAGGTTTACTAGGTTAATTCCCGGAATGGCGGGACTGTCATAAGTTGAAAGACTGGAGCGACTAGGCTTGTATACACTGGAATTTAGAAGGATGAGAGGGGATCTTATCGAAACGTATAAGATTATTAAGGGGTTGGACACGTTAGAGGCAGGAAACATGTTCCCAATGTTGGGGGAGTCCAGAACCAGGGGCCACAATTTAAGAATATGGGGTAGGCCAGTTAGAACGAAGATGAGGAAAAACCTTTTCAGTCAGAGAGTTGTGAATTTGTGAAATTCTCTGCCTCAGAAGGCAGTGGAGGCCAATTCTCTGAATGCATTTAAGAGAGAGCTAGATAGAGCTCTTAAGGATAGCGGAGTCAGGGGGTATGGGGAGAAGGCAGGAACGGGGTACTGATTGAGAATGATCAGCCATGATCACAGTGAATGGTGGTGCTGGCTCGAAGGGCCGAATGGCCTACTCCTGCACCTATTTTCTATTGTCTATATAACGTCCTTTAATTTTGACGGTCTCACCTCAGCCACCAGTATTAGACAATAGACAATAGGTGCAGGAGTAGGCCATTTGGCCCTTCGAGCCAGCACCGCCATTCAATGTGATCATGGCTGATCATTCTCAATCAATGCCAGTCTGCCCAACTCGTCCCTGTAGTTGTACTCCTGAACCCAAGCATCATTCTGATAAAATCCTCCGCACGCTTTACAAAGCGCGAGGTACGATCGACCCGCCCGCAGGCCCTTCATCGCCCTGCGTGGCTCGGCCGCAGCACTTTCCATCGCCCGGTGAGGGCTCAGGACTTTCATCGGCCTGCTCGGCTCGGCCCTGGGACTTTCCATCGCCCGGTGGGGGCTTCAAAAAGTTGGGAGCCTCGATCACCTCGTGGCACCACGGGAGAAGAATGAGGAGGAGATAAGACTTTGCCTTCCATCACAGTGAGGGTATGCCTAGAGCAATCACTGTGATGGCTGTTTTGTGTAAAAAATTATATCTGTGTGTCTTGTGCTTTTTAATGTCTACTGCCGGACCCTGACGTGAGAGGACGCTGGCGTTGAGTATTTGCCGCTTTTCCGTCAGGATAGTTTGTCTGTTTGTTTCTATGTTAATTGTTTTTGTAAAGCGCTTTGAGCATGTGATAAGGCGCTATATAAAATAAATGGATTATTATTATTATTATTATTAAAGCATCCACATACTTCCTGCATCGGAGTGACCAGAATAAATCTGCTCAACAAAAGCGACTCCTACCTTCAGAGCTTCCCAAAGTTGCCAGAGCAGATTCCACATGATTAGCTAGCAAGGCCAAGGGGGCATTTCTTAATCCATCGGCAGCGGCGATGGAGACCAAATGCCCTGCTGTCCCTATGGGGTCGTGGGACTTCACCGCCTGGGCAAAGTGCTCAGGGCTTGTGTCTGTGGTCAGTCTCAACAGTACCCCTGGCTTGGTTTCCATGGCAATCAAGTCATTCAGCACAGGCAAATCTAAAAAGGAGACAGATACGCAGTTATACAGACACCAGAGACTGCAGATGCAGGTTACATGAGAGGAATGGATCCACATAGTCTCTTGGCCAGAGTAGGTGAATCGAAGACCAGAGGACATAGGTTTAAGGTTGACCGGCTGTTACTCCAGCATTTTGTGTGTGTCTCAGGAGGACATGGATACATGAGGTTTTGGGTCGGAACCCTTCTTCAGACAATTGAAGAGGAGTGGGAGGAAAGCTGCAATTTTCACACATCTGTACCTTTTGCCTGATGGGAGAGGGGAGAGGCCAGGGTGCGACCCATCCTTGTTTATGCTGCTGGCCTTGCCGAGCGAGGTAGCAAGAAGATATTAATGGAGTCAGCGGAAGGGAGGTTGGTTTGTGTGATGGTCTGGGCTGCTGGCCTTGCCGAGGTAGCAAGAAGGTATTAATGGAGTCAGCGGAAGGGAGGTTGGTTTGTGTGATGGTCTGGGCTGCTGGCCTTGCCGAGGTAGCAAGAAGGTATTAATGGAGTCAGCGGAAGGGAGGTTGGTTTGTGTGATGGTCTGGGCTGCTGGCCTTGCCGAGGTAGCAAGAAGGTATTAATGGAGTCAGCGGAAGGGAGGTTGGTTTGTGTGATGGTCTGGGCTGCTGGCCTTGCCGAGGTAGCAAGAAGGTATTAATGGAGTCAGCGGAAGGGAGGTTGGTTTGTGTGATGGTCTGGGCTGCGTCCACAATTCGCGGCAATTTCTTGCGGTCTTGGACGGATGGGTCGGGTCGCACCCTGGCCACTCCCTCTTCTCCCCTCTCCCATCGGGCAAATGGTATTGATGTGTGAAAACGCACACCTCCAGATTCAGGGACAGTTTCCTCCCAGCTGTTATCAGGCAACTGAATCATCCTACTGCAACCCAGAGAGCAGTGCTGAACTACTATCTACCTCAGTGGTGACCCTCGGACTTGCCTTGATTGGTCTTCGCTGGCTTTACCTTGCACTAAATGTTATTCCTTTATCATGTATCTGTAAATGGCTCGATTGTAATCATGTATTGTCTTAGATGGATGCAATCATGTAAATTTGATGTTTGCAAATTGGATCTTTGACATCCTATTGAGATGTTAGGGGAAAAAAAACCAGATGAATGCACTGCCAAAGCAGCACTTCCCAATGTGTTGGGAGCTCGAGTCAAAATGTGCTGCACCTTTTAAGTTACTCCAGCACTTTGTATTTATGCTATCATTGAACTGAAAGGGCTTGAGATAAAAGGTAGGCACAAAATGCTGGAGTAACTCAGCGGGTCAGGCAGCATCTCTGGAGAGAAGGGATGGGTGACGTTTCGGGTCGAGACCCTTCTTCCGAAACGTCACCCATTCCTTCTCTCCAGAGATGCTGCTGACTCGCTGAGTTACTCCAGCATTTTGTGTCTACCTTCAAAATGTCACCTATCCATGTTCTCCACAGATGTTGCCTGACCCGCTGAGTTACTCCAGCACTCTGTGAAACATCACCTATCCATGTTCTCCACAGATGCTGCCTGACCCGCTGAGTTACTCCAGCATTCTGTGTCTACCTTCGATTTAAACCAGCATCTTTCCTACACAGGCTTGGGATAAAACTGGGTCAAACGTTTACCTTCCACACTGAGCTGAGTTGCTTTCTCGCCACAGTGCCTCTCGATGAAGTCCTTCAGTGGACCATGCTGCGGCTCAAACGCCAGCTCCCACTGTGACCAATCGGACAGATCCTCCAGCAGGGGGGCATTCAACAGGCAAGTCAACGCCTGCTCCTTACTCAGGTCCCCAAGTAGCCCCACCGAATTATTTGTTTCAGTGCTGCAGTAGCTTTAACGACAAATTTACTCTGATTATTTACAGGCAAATAACTTCCACAAACACCTTTTAAACAAAATAAAGACGGTCATAGCAATCCTCACGGGTTTGGACGAACATCATTACAATATTGTGAAAGTTATATGTTAGTTGATAAAAGATTAACTTAGAACATAGAACAGTATAGCACAGGATCAGCCTGCATTGGCAGTGCTGAACATGATGCTAAGTTAAACTAATCTCCTCCGTCTGCACGTGATCCACATCCCTCCATTCCCTGCATATCCATGTGCCTGTCTAAAACCCTTTTAAACACACAGCTATTATATTTGCCTCCACCACCACCCCAGGCAGCACGTCCAGGCCCCCACTGCTCACTGTGTAAAAAACCTGCCATGCACGTCTCCTTTAATCTTTGCCTCTCTCACCTTAAAGTTATGCCCTCTAGTCTTTAACATCCTCACCCTGGGAAAAAAGGTTCCAACTGTCTACCCTATCTATGCCTCTCATTATCTTTGAGACTTTTATAAGGTCTCTGCTCAACCTCCAATGCTCCAGAGAAAACAACTCAAGTTTGTCCAACCTCTCTTTGCAAAGATAGGAGGGTAATTAGAGTGATTAAGATATTTCCTTCTGTGTCTTGCGTTTCTACACATTGAGATATTCATTGCATTAAAACATTCATTGACTAATGTTACAGAAAGAGTCACCCAGAGAGCAGTGCTGAACTACTACCTACCCCACTGGAGACCCTCGGACTATCCTTGATTGGACTTTGCTGGCTTTACCTTGCACTAAACGTTATTCCCTTATCATGTACATTTCCACTGTAAATGGCTCAATTGTAATCATGTGTTGTCTTTCCGCTGACTGGATAGCAGCGTGGGCCTAACTCAATGAAACACCAATGAAGGGAGTCTGAAGAAGGGTCTCGACCCGAAACGTCACCCATTCCTTCTCTCCAGGGATGCCGCCTGTCCCGCTGAGTTACTCCAGCTTTTTTATGTCTACGGTTTAAACCAGCATCTGCAGTTCCTTCCTACATCAATGGTTTGTCAGCTGGCAAAAGCCCAGCAAGCAGCAAAGGGATAAATGCTGAAATGTTTGCCATTCAGAGATATTTTTTAAAAGTCTCAGCATTGATTCAAGTAATTTAAAAATAGTTTATGGACACCGGAAACAAATAAAACAACAAGTTAAAAAAAAAAACGGGGCAGGCAGCGCCTCTGGAGAGAGCATCAGTCTGAAGAAGGGTCTCGACCCGAAACGGCACCCATTCCTTCTCTCCAGAGATGCTGCCTGTCCCGCTGAGTTACTCCAGCTTTTTGTGCCCACTTAATAACCCCAATGACATACTTGCATCTACAGGATTAGTTTTCTTTTAAGAGCTAATTAACATGTAGGTAGCTGGGTTTTTTTGCACATAGAGTCATTTATTCTAAGTTGAATGAATGAAATGAATGAATGAATGTTTATTGGCCAAGTATGTACACACACAAGGAATGTGCCTTGGTGCTCCGCTCGCAAGTAACAACACGAACATACAGTGAACAATTAAGAATAAAGCATAAAACATTAAGAATACAACGTTACAGTTTAAACATGTGAGTGAAATAAACCAGAGCAAAAAGAGACTACAGACTTTTGGTTATTGAGTAGAGCTACTCAATAACCATTATTTAATTAGATAATATTTTGGTTTTGGGCTTGGTTTTCTTAGTTGAGTGCTTATCTGGGAGTTACAGCACAAGTACTTTGTGTTTTAATTGTAATCACTGTACCTCGGTCCACATGACAATAAACTAAACTGGATTTGTGGTAATCCAGGGAGGTAATTATATGAAGAAAGAGGTGACAATATTCTTAAACTTAAAAGGCTTCAGATTTTGTTTAAACTGTTCTCCGATAACAGTCATTTCTTGAATCAATAAAACCACACTTTTCTTTGAGTCTTTGGGAGGTCAAAGTTTAATATATTTTCAGGAGGCAATAAGTTTCAATTATCTCAGCCTCACCTGGCCTCTTTAACAAAGAACGTGGCTTCATACAGCACTAAGCTTTGGATGCTATTGTGGTCACTGTGTAGCTTGGCTCGACGCTGCACCATTTTGATCATGTTGGACAAAGCCCCATGCCCAAGTTCCTTGCTGTCCTTCACCTTATACTGGCTTCTGAGAGCAGCTTCAATTGCTGGAAACTGAAATCAAAGAAGAGTTAGTCCAGGCAAAGAAATACCCATGAAATATGGAAGATCCTTCAACTGAGGATGATCAACAAAATGAACATAGGGTAAAAGTGCAACAGATTTCCAGTTGCACCCACCAGCTATGGTACTTATGGATAGGATAAGTTTGGAGGGATATGGGCCAAAAGGAGGTAGGTGGGACTAGTGTAGATGGATCATGTTGGTCGGCGTGGGCAGGTTGGGCCGAAGGGCCTGCTTCCACACTCTATGACTCTATTCAAGTCCCAGAAGGCGGACAATTTTGGGCGAACAATTCAAGGCTGTTTGAATACATTCTCCAGCAATTTATTGCGACCAGCCATCTAACTGAGAGGACATGGTCAAAGCACCAAAAAGATCAACGATGACAGAAACCAAAGGGAGGTGTAACATTGGAGTTGGTAATTTTGAAGCCAGGATCAGCATTTTCCTTTGGCTGTGAACAAGACTATATTTTAATTAGAAACAGAAAATAGGTGCAAGAGGAGGCCATTTGGTCCTTCCAGCCAGAAACGCCATTCATTGTGATCATGGCTGATCACCCACAATCAGTAACCTGTACCTGCCTTCTCCGCATATCCCTTGATTCCACTAGCCCCTAGAGCTCCATCTAACTCTTTTTTAAATTCATCCAGTCAATTGGCCTCTACTGCCTTCCGTGGCAGAGAATTTCACAAATTCACAACTCTCTGGGTGAAAAAGTTTTTTTGCACCTCAGTTTTAAATGGCCTCCCCTTTATTCTTAGACTGTGTGTGTGTGGCCCCTGGTTCTGGACTCCCCCAACATTGGGAACATGTTTCCTGTGAATTCCCCTTTATTCTTAGACTGTGTGTGGCCCCTGGTTCTGGACTCCCCCAACATTGGGAACATGTTTCCTGCAAATTACTCTCCACATTTCGGTACTATTTCATTACCTGGTGGTATTGCCAGAAGATTGGCAACCTATCTATTCTCAAGACTTTATTCACAAAATGCTGGAGTAACTCAGCAGGTCAGGCAGCATCTCGGGAGAGAAGGAATGGGTGACGTTTCGAGTCTGAAGAAGGATCTCGACCCGAAACGTCACCCATTCCTTCTCTCCCGAGATGCTGCCTGACCTGCTGAGTTACTCCAGCATTTTGTGAAGAAATCGATTTGTACCAGCATCTGCAGTTATTTTCTTATTCTCAAGACTTGTTATGTTGGAAGGACGGCTCACCTGGAACCCCTCTGGTTCTTTCCCGTAACGATCACAAGGAGCCCACTGCTCTTAGCCTCAGGTTATGCCGTGTCACTTTGGTATGGGAAACACTAGCTCCTTCACGCATTCCCTTTTGTTCCCTCCCTTTCCGTGTGTCATTTTTTGGTGAACTGACTTACCATGGACTCTTCAAGGGTTCCACATTGCCTGATGAACTCATACACGTCCTGATGGCTTGGTCGAAATCCACAATTTCTGGCCTCTTGTGGCTGTAAAAACAGACTGCCTCCGGCAGCTTCTTCCAGTAGCTGTGCAACAAATCATTGATACTCTGAATCAGGAACCTTTTCCTTTTTGGGTGGTTCTAGTCGCACTCCTGTTCACTACACTGAAGTTTCCTTTAGTTTAGAGATACAGCGCGGAAACAGGCCCTTCGGCCCAGAGTCGGCGCCGACCAGCGATCCCCGTACACTAACACTACCCTACACAAGGGACAATGTTTACATTTATACCAAACCAATTAACCTACAAACCTGTACGTCTTTAGAGTGTGGGCGGAAACCGGAGTTCTCAGAGAAAACCCACGCAGGTCACGGGGAGAACGTACAAACTCCGTACAGACAAGCGCCCTTAGCTGGGATCGAACCCAGGCCTCTGGTGCTGTGAGGCAGCAACTCTACCGCTGTGCCACTGTGCCACCGTGCCACCCTGAAGTAATTTTATTACCCCCTCTCGTCCTGATGTTGCCAACACCTACACAAGGTGATGTATGCAGTAAATTAATGAATTTATCACAGAATTTATCACAGAATGAACTATCTGAATGACAAATAAACTATCTGTCAACCCTTGTTTATTCAGGGTAACAGAGGGTAGTGGTCCAGGCAGAATGCAAAATCAAGGGTGCACATTGAAAGGGGGCAAAGATGTTGCACAATGCTTACTCTATCATTTGGTGAGCGATGGTCGGCTGTAAAGCCTGTTTCCATGCTGTGTCTTTCACTGATCAAGAGGGTAACTTTTTTAATTGTATATCCATGCACGATTATTAATGAACTCTACATTACTTTTAGAGCCTAAAAAGAAACTTTCAATCAGTATTGGAGAATACAGTTGTATAAGACGTTGTTGGTGAGACCGCATTTAGAATATAGTGTTCAGTTCTGGGCACCATGTTATAGGAAAGATATGGTCAAGCTTGAAAGAGTTCAGAAAAGACACAAGGATGTTGCCAGGACTAGAGGGTGTGAGCTATAGGGAGAAGTTGAGTAGGCTGGGTCTCTATTCCATGGAGCGCAAGAGGATGAGGGGTGATCTTATAGAGGTGTACAAAATCATGAGAGGAATAGATTGGGTAGATGCACAGAGTCTCTTGCCCAGAGTAGGGTGAAGGGGAAAAGATTTAATAGGAATCCGAGGGGTAACTTTTTCACACAGAGGGTGGTGGGTGTATGGAACAAGCAGCCAGAGGAGGTAGTTGAGGCTGGGACTATCCCATTTTTAAAGAAACAGTTAGACAGGTACATGGATAGGACAGGTTTGGAGGGATATGGGCCAAGCGCAGGCAGGTGGGACTGGTGTAGCTGGACCATTGTTGGCCGGTGTGGGCAAGTTGGGCCGACAGGCCTGTTCCACACTGTATCATTCTAATAGCAAGTGCAAATTGTACGAATACTTCGAACCAAAAGTCAAAATAACTCAAATGGCTCAGAGCAAGTCGAACAAAAATGTTCTTAAGGAGACGCAAGGAATGGTAGATGATTGAAACTTGAACAAATTTATATAACTTGATCACTTAGCTCCAAAAGATTCACTGACCTGTGAGTGTTTCACCAGATACTCAAGGAAAGTGCCATGTCCTATGGCAACAAAGCCCTTCAACTTGAAATGCTCAGCCAACTTTTTCTCCAGCCGAGATAAATAGACCAGACTCAAATATCCAGTAACAGAAGAGAGATTGTTCTGCAAATAGTCTCTTACAGATCCTAAAGACCAAGGGAACAAACACAGATAACAACACTCAGATTTTCCATATCATGGGCAACAATATTCATGCAACTACTAGGCCAGGCAGAGATGTACAAGAACTACATTGATCAGCCATGATCACATTGAAAGGCGGTGCTGGCTCAAAGGGCCGAATGGCCTCCTCCTGCACCTATTGTCTATTGTCTACACTGATCAGCCAAAACATTATGACCACTGACAGGCGATGTGAATAACATTGATTATCTTGTTACAATGGCACCTGACAAGGGGTGGGAGATATGAGGCAGCAAGTGAACAGTCAGATCTTGAAGTTGGTGTGTTGGATGCAGGAGAAATGGGCAGGAGTAAAGACCTGAGCGACTTTGGCAAGGGCCAAATTGTTCTGGCCAGACGACTGGGTCAGAGCATCTCTGAAACGGCAAGGCTTGTGGGGTGCTCCCGGTCAGCAGTGGTGAGTACTGACCGACAGTGGTCCGAGGAGGGACAAACCACAAAACGGCGACAGGGTGTTGGGCGCCCAAGGCTCATCGATGCACGAGGGCAACAAAGGCTATCCCGTCTGGTCCGAACCGACAGAAGGTCTACTGTGGCACAAGTCACAGAAAATTTTAAAGGTGGTAACGGGAGGAATGTGTCACAACCCACAGTGCATCGCACCCTGCTGCGTATGGGACTGCACACGGAGGACCAACAGCATATTCGGCAGGTGGTCATAATGTTTTGGCTCATCAGGTCATAATGTTTTTGGCTGATTGGTGTTTTTCAGTTCATTACAGGGTTATGGGTGGTGGGACCACAACATCCAGAAACGCCTGCATTACTGCACAGAGGAAGGGGAGTGGCGAATGTTTATGCATAGAAACATAGATAATAGGTGCGGGTGGAGGCCATTCTGCCCTTCGAGCCAGCACCGCCATTCAATATGATCATGGCTGATCATCCACAATCAGTACCCTGTCCCTGCTTTCTCCCCATATCCCTTGACTCCTTTAGCCCCAAGAGCTAGATCTAACTCTCTCTTGAAAACATCGTGAACTGGCCTCCACTGCCTTCTGTGGCAGAGAATTCCACACGGATTCACAAGTCTCTGGGTGAAATGCAGGAAGAGCGAGGCTGTTAATCTGTCCCATCTGAAGGCTAATATATGCAACCGAAATGTGCTGTATCGAGGTCCATTATTGCCAGGGCTTACTGTACTCTAATTCTGGATTTATTCTCAAGTATTTAAAAAAATGAAAAACCCATTTGGCCTCTCCTTTGACAGCTTGAAGACAGATGATATAATGCAATGTAATTGCACATGCCGTCAGCCACAACAACTCACCTTCACTGGGAAGTGGAACCTCCCTGTCTCCCGCTCCGTTGACGGCCGGTTTACTCATTTTCTCTTTGGCCACCAAGTCCTGAGGAATATCCAACGAACCACAGCAAATGGCCAGTTGAAAGAGTGATCGGGCCAAACGATTATCACCCACCTTCATCAGGAACTCCTGAATAGACTGATCATTAACAATAAAATTATAATTATTACCATTGACTGTGGGTTTTGGAGTTATAAGGTCATAAGTGATAGGAGCAGAATTAGGCCATTAAGCCCATCAAGTCTAATCCGCCATTCAATCATCTCTCCCTCCTAACCCCATTCTCCTGCCTTCTCCCCATAAACCATGACACCCGTACTAATCAAATAATCTATCCATCTCTGCCGTAAAACTATCCACTGACTTGGCCTCTGCAGCGTTCTGAGGCAATGAATTCCACAGATTCACCACCCTCTGACTAAATACATTTCTCATCTCCTTCCGAAAAGAACAGCCTTCAACTCTGAGTCCCATAAATTTCTCTGTAAATATTGACGCGTTCCACAAAATTAAAAGCAGGAAGAACAGGAGGGAATGTCGAGATACGAAAATTGAAAGTATCCAGAGGAAATACTTAAATAGAACAATAAAACAAATTTGGTCATGAGAGTAATGAGCTGGGCACATCGCTCAAAGGATCAAGGCTGAAGAAGGGTCTGCTGTCATTTCTACATGGTGAAACCAAAATGTATAAAAATGGCCTTTATTAAAATCTGACAATGTGTACTTTAGCCACATGTGATTTTTTTCTAATTACAAATCTCAAATTGTGGCGTACAGAGGCAAATAAATAAATGATGGGTCTTTGGCCCAAGCAGTCACGGTGGCACAGCAGTAGTGTTGATGCCTTACAGCGAATGCAGCGCCGGAGACCTGGGTTCCATCCCGACTACGGGCGTTGTCTGTACGAAGTTTGTATGTTCTCCCCGTGACCTGCGTGGGTTTTCTCCGAGATCTTCGGTTTCCTCCCACACACCAAAGACACACAGGTTTGTAGGTTAATTGGCTGGGCAAATGTAAAAATTGTCCCGAGTGGGTGTAGGATAGTGTTTGTGTGCGGGGATCGCTGGTCGGCACGGGCCCGGTGGGCCGAAGGGTCTGTTTCCATGCTGTATCTCTAAACTAAACATTACGGTGGGCACTGTATAAATGAAAGGGCATGTAACATATGGAAACATTTCATTGTTACCTTCGTCATCTTTCCGCTGAAAACCTCGGACGCGTTACTGAAAACTTGGAGCACGGCCTCTGCAGCTGTGTTGGAGGCGTACTGCTTACGGAGGTCCAGGCACCCGGAGGTAGAGTACAGCTGTGGCCCACGAGCAGGGTCAAGGAGATTCCTCTTCACCTTGTCCATCCGACTTTGCACTTCGACCTCTATCTCCATCTGAATGCGATTCCTTGCCTTTTCCAAAGCATCACGTTCACTGCATGCTGATTTTGTCAATGTCTGTTAATGCATTAATTAGAGAGATATTTATTTTCATTTATGTAATTTATCACGTCATTTATTTCCTTCACTTTCAGGGACACTGTTCCTCTCCTTCTGTTCAATCCCTCCAGACATGTCAGTCAGCACGCCATCCGTCAACTGACAGAAATGATGTCTGTTTCACTGCAGTTCTGCAGCAAATAACTTAAAAAAGTGTGCAGCAGTAACTATCTGTATTTTACCTCCTCCAGAGTTATTGCCCAGAAGCTTCCAGCATCAATGACCTCTCCCTGTCCCACCCCGGTCATTCCCCCCCCTCCCCCCTCCCGTCCAGCAGAAGGTACAGAAGCTTGAAAGCGCACACCATCACTCAGGAACAGCTTCTTCCCCTCTGTTATCAGGCTTCTGAACGGCCCTTCCTAAGCTAGGGTACTGTCCGATTCACCTCTACCCCATTGGACTGTCACCTACAATGCTGAGAATTATATTCTGCACTCTGTATCTCCTCGTTTGCTTAATCTATTGTACTTGAGTTTGACGGTTGTATTTATATATAGTATTATCTGATCAGATTAGATAACATGCAAAACAAAGCTTTACACTGTGTCTAAACTAGCCCTAAACCTTGTCACAGGTGCAGCAGTGGAATTACTTTTTTGCATACAGTTCAGTAAACATTGTTCTATACATAGCCACAGTCACACTCAAATACAAGAACGTGAGAACAGTAGGTTACACTGTGGTAGTATACCGAATAGTGAAAGGCCTGGATAGAGTGGATGTGGAGAGGATGCTTCCACTAGTGGGAGAGTCTAGGACCAGAGGGCACAGCCTCAGAATTAAAGGACGTTCCTTTAGGAAGGAGATGAGGAGGAATTTCTTTAGTCAGAGGGCGGTGAATCTGTGGGATTCTTTGCCACAGACGGCTGTGGAGGCCAAGTCAGTGGATATATTTAAGGCAGAGATAGATAGATTCTTGATTAGTACGGGTGTCAGGGGTTATGGGGAGAAGGCAGGAGAATGGGGTTGGGAGGGAGAGATAGATCGGCCGTGATTGAATGGCAGAGTAGACTTGACGGGCCGAATGGACTAATTCTGCTCCCATCACTTATGATCTTACATAAGTCACCACTTTGGAGTCACACCGCCCTCTTGTACCTTCAAGTTCAAAGTTGTTAAAAATGTTAAGAGCCTTAACCTGGCAGCACCGTTTTCATGGTGTAGAATGTCATGGGTCTACGATTTCCAATTTTGTGTCATCTATAGAATTGGTGACAAAATCGGATGGGACAGAAATCCATTACCATCTAAAAAGAGAAAAACGTAGTGAATAATGGAAGAGGAACTTACTGATATTGAGAGGCCGATGCTGGTAATTCTGATTCCAAGATCGTAGGGTGAATCGCAGTGAAAACGATCGGCTAAGTGTTTGATAAATTCGGCCAAATCTATTTTACATCCTCTCAAGTTTCTTTTATAGGTGTTGAGGCTCTGCGACAAGATGGGGGGGGGGGGGGGGGGGGGGTGGAGAGAGTAAATTACACGATGCCAAAACCAACTCCACGTAATCTATATCGCTCCGTATCCATAATGTCTACCCAAACCACCAATGTATCTGCCTTCACCACCACCCCTGGTTCCAGACACTCACCATCCTCTGTGTAAAGCAAACTTGCCCCCAAGCATCTCCTTTAAACGTTGCCCCGCTCACCTTGAACCTATGCCCTCTTGCCTTCGACACTTCGCTGCTGGGGAAAAGACTCTGACTGTCTACGCTCTCATAGTTTTATACACAGGTGCTTCCCATGGGGTTCCGTTCCGAGAAACCCATCGGAAACCGAAAGTATTGGAAGTCGAGATGCATTGTAATACACGCGATCACGTGGCCGGAAGCGAGGGGCGGGTCGCCACCGTTTGCACCTTCGCAAAGTCGAACTGTCGCAAGTCGAAACATCGTAGGCCGGGGAGCACCTGTACTTCTATCAGGTCTCTCCTCAACCTCCGGCGATCCACTAAAAACAATCCAAGGCTGTCCTGTAGCCAACACCCCGGCTTCATGCTAGTAAAGCACCTCAGCACTCTTTCCAAAGCCTCCACATCGTTCCTACAACGGGCAACCAGTACTGTATGCAATACTGTCGCAATGGGCAGCACAGAGACGCAGCGGTAGAGCTACTGCCTTACAGTGCCATAGACCCGGGTTCGATCCTGACTACGGGCTCTTGTCTGTACGTTCTCCCCATCACCTGTGTGGGTTTTCTCCGCGATCTTCGGTTCCCTCCCAAATTCCAAAGACATACAGGTTTGTCGGGTTAATTGGCTTGGTATAAATATAAAATTGTCGGTAGTTAATGTGCGGGGATCGCTGGTTGGTGCGGACTCTGAGGGCCGAAGGGCCTGTTTCAGCGATGTATCTCGAAACTAAACTACTCCAAATGCGGCCTAACCAAAGTCCAATCAATCTGTGTCATGACACCCTGACTCTTGCAACCAGTGAAGGCAAGCATTCCATGTGCTTTCCTCACCACCAGCTACTATTGTTATTTTCAGGGAGTTATAGACTTGGACCCCAAGATCCCTCTATATGTCAATGCTTTTAAGAGTTGCCATTAATTGTATATTTTCCCCTTACATTCGAACTCCCAAAGTGCAACACCTCACACTTGCTCAGATTAAACCCCACCTGCCATTTCTCTGCCCATTTCTGTAGTTGATCAATAATTCCATTCTATACTTTTGACAGCCTTCCTCAATTTATACACATATGTATATACACACGCACACATATATTCATTTTTAAGAGATGTGTGTGTGTGTATACGTGTGTAAATGTAGATACACACATATATGTGCATATATATACACACACACAAAAAAAATTTTAATAGACAGACAGATAATTATATAAAACAAACATTACATTGATGCACAAAAGGTGTATTACTCAATTCTAAATGCATGAACCTGGCTTATTCATAAGCAGGATTTCACTCCACATTGCAGATGAATCTTACAGAGTAAAGATGCCATGTTTTGTACCTGTAAAATATCCACAGTCTCAATTTCAAATATATCTTCATCCTTCAGCGACGAAGGCACTTTGAAAATCCTGTGCACATGAGGCAGCTTGCACAAAGGCCCAAGGTTCAGCTCCTCGAAGTGTTGCTTGTTCTTCAGCGCTGCCAGGCACTGGCTCAGCTCATAGAGAGTGCAGACACATCTGATGCTCTCAAAGGCCTAGAGGTGAGAAACATTAAGTTCCATCTTTTAAAATAAACATCAGGGCGGCACGGTGATGCAGCGGTAGCGTTGCTGCCTCACAGCGCCGGAAACCCGGGTTCCATCCTGACCACGGTTTGTTTGTCCGTACTGTGACGCCGTGGGTTTTCTCAAGAACCTTCGGTTTCCTCCCACACCCCAAAAACGTACAGGTTTGTAGGTTAATTGGCTTGGTATACATGTAAATTATCCCAAGTGTGTGTAGGATAGTGTTAGTGTGCAGGGATCGCTGGCCGTGCAGACTCGGTGGGCCGAAGGGCTTTTTATGCACGCTGTATCTCTAAACTAAACTAAAGAGTAGCAGCTGAGGCCGTGCGCGTGGACTGGAAGCAAGCACCCTGAAGCAGCAGAGGAGTGGCGGAGGACACCTGGCCAGGCCGACCCTGCAACGCCAAAGGGCCTTCATGGTCAGGTGAAGAACCCTGCAGTTACAACTGAGACTGTAAAATGTCGCCAAATCTGGCGACTCTGTGTACTGACTCAGTGTACTACTGCTATACACTTGTATTGTATCAGAGATGCGTACCTAAGAAGTATCTAAGTGTTTATGTATAGTGATACTTCATAAGATCATGTGAGAGGAGTAGAATTAGACCATTTGGCTCATCAAGTCTACTCCGCCATTCAATCATGGATGATCTATCTCTCCCTCCTAACCCAATTCTCCTGCCTTATCCCCATAACCCCTGACATCTGTACTAATCAATATCTATCTATCTCTGCTGTAAAAATATCCATTGACTTGGCCTCCACAGCCGTCTGTGGCAATGGATTCCAAAGATTCACCACCCTCAGACTAAAGAAATTCCTCCTCATCTACTTCCTAAAAGAACGTCCTTTAATTCTGAGGCTGTGCCCTCTGGTCCTAGACTCTCCCACTCTCTCCACATCCACTCTATCCAAGCCTTTCACTATTCTGTACGTACTGGTACATACTGTACTTGTACTGAATTTTGTACAAAAATGAATGTGATTGTACCTTAGTACATATGACAAATAAAGTACCATTGTATTGTACTGCAAATACCATTGTACCTCAATGAAAGTGATGATTTCACGCTGTGTTTGTCGAAGCTCTCGAATGGCAGGCAGTTTAATAGGATGCCAGATGCCAAGGCTTTTCAAGTTCAATACCCTGAAGTGTTTGCAAACTCTATTCATAACCTGTATTAAAATAAAACAGACAATTAAAAACATGCAAGTGCTGGAAGTCTGAGATTAAAACAAATGAAGGGCATATTTGGCAGGTCAGGCAGCATTTAAGGTCATAAGCGAAAAGTAGAATCAGGACGCTCGGCCCATCAAGTCTATTCCGCCATTCAATCATGGCTGATCTATCTCTCCTTCCTAACCCCATTCTCCTGCCTTCTCCCCATAACCCCTGACACCCGTACTAATCATTTGTGGAAAAAGAAATAATGTTTTCAACATGAAATGTTCCCAAATAATGTTTGGAACAAGCTGCCAGAGGAGGTTGGGACTATCCCATCATTTAAGAAACAGTTAGACAGGTACATGGATAGGACAGGTTTGGAGGGATATGGACCAAGCGCAGGCAAGTGGGACTAGTGTAGCTGGGACATGTTGGCCGGTGTGGGCGAGTTGGGGTGAAGGGCCTGTTTCCACACTGTGTCACTCTATGTCTTTGTGTATATGAACGCATGTAGGCAAGAGTATCTCTGTTTATATAAAATGATTCTTTTCATTTTTACCACAAGCCAGTAAAGATGCTGGTGTCCAGAGTCTCTTACCTTCTCTTCAGTTACGTACTCCCTCTCGGCAGCCAAAGCACGAATAAACTCTTCAGCCCGATCGTTCACATCTTCCAAGTTGACTTGCCTGCTTCCACGTTCTACAAAGTTATCGGAGGCCAATGTTTCTTGCTCCTGCATGACAGATTTATGCTCCTCCCTCACTTGCATTAAGTAACTTTGGGGATATCGATGTACCGACCTTTTGCTCTTCATCTGCTCCCCCTTTAGCTGTCTCAGTTTCTCTTTTGACACTTTTGTGCTCAGCGCGGGAAAGTCATCCGAGGACACGGACGACTGTGCCGGGGAGGCTGAGCGCTGCCTTGCCCATACTGAACCATGGCCATTTTGAGCGACTGTGAATGATGCAATGGGCTGCCCTTCAGGATTTGCGTTACCACTTGGGGCCGTGTGGACGGAATTGGATGTGGACAAAGGGCTTCCCATTGCCGTCCCCTCCTCCTTACCATTTTTTGGTCTTGCACCTAGATCAGAGCAGCTCTGCAAAGGTGTTGCTGACTGAGATGGCAATCCTGCCGGGTAGTTTGAGGAAACAAATATTAGTTGTTTATTAGGTGTACAAACTGATGGCAAAAACATCAAGGGTCGTCCAGAGTTCAGGTTACTCGTTCGAACAGTCTGCAATCCAGGCACTGCAGCGCGAGCTGAAATACACAGAGAGAAAATAAAATCAGCTTGGGTTTGATTTACCTCAATTCAATGGCAATAATATTCAACTTTAACCAAATGACACTGGTAACAATTCCTTTCAGACTGAAGAAGGGTCTCGACCAGAAACGTCACCCATTCCTTCTCTCCCGAGATGCGGCCTGACCTGCTGTGTTACTCCAGCATTTTGTGTCTACCTAACACTTCCTTTTACATCCATCTCAGGATGTTGCAAAGTATTTAATAGTTAATGAGGCAGTACGGTCAGTGATATGGGAGATTAGGGTTCTGCAAATTCCAACACAAGGATTTGGTGAAGATGCCCAAGGAGCAAATGCAAATTGCATACAAAATGTACAGGCAGGAACTGCAGATGCTGCTTTAAACCGAAGATGAGACACAAAGCGCTGAAGTGGCTCATGTCTGGACAGAAGGAATGGGACTGAAGAAGGGTCTCCACCTGAAACGTCACCCATTCCATCTGTCCAGAGAGGATGCCTGTCCCGCTGAGTTAGCATTTAGTGTCCATCAAATGCAAATTGCAATCAGCCCCCAGCTAAAGAAATCTGTGTTTCCCCGAGGGCTTGGCGCACACACACTGAACAGGAAGGAGCGAGCTGATACGAGCGAGCACTGCAGTTAGCCAACAATTCTCTGCAAAATATGCACAAGCTGTGGTTTGATGGAGTTTGCGAATACTCAGAAGGCATTCAATAAAGTGGGCAGCAGGGTGTCGTGGCGGGTAGAGCAGCTGCCTTACAGCGCCAGAGACTCGGGTACGACCCTGACTACGAGTGCTGTCTGTACGGAGTTTGTACGTTCTCCCTGTGACCTGCGTGGGTTTTCTCCGAGATCTTCGGTTTTCTCGCACACTCCGAAGACGTGCAGGTTTGTAGGTTAATTGGCTTGGTATAAATGTACAATGAAAAAAATTGTCCCTGATGTGTGTAGGGCAGTGTTAGTGTGCAGGGATCGGTGGTCGGTGCAAACTCAGTGGGCCGAAGGGCCTGTTTCCGTGCTGTATTTCTAAAAACTAAAATAACACTAAAGTTGCACAGAGCAATGGCTGGAGTCATACTTTGCACCAAGGAAGATGGTTGTTTAGGTTTACTAATGTACTGTGTAATGAGTACAATAATATGTGTACCATGAAAGCTTTGTGTTGCATGCTATCCAATCAGATATTATATATAAGTGCAATCAAGTCAACGACAGAGCAAAGGGGAAAGATATAGTGTAGAATATAGTTCTCAGCATTGTAGTATATCAGATCCAGAACGAGGAGGGATGGAGAGGGAGGGGAAAAAGCAAGGGTTACTTGAAGTCAGAGAAATCAATATTCATACCGAAGGTAGACGCAAAATGCTGGTGTAACTCAGCGGATCAGGCAGCATCTCTGGAGAGAAGGAATGGGTTTCCCATCCTTCTCACCCATTCCTTCTCTCCAGAGATGCCGCCTGACCCGCTGAGTTACTCCAGCATTTTGTGTCTTCCTTCGATTTAAACCAGCATCTAGTTTTCTTTCTCTACATATCAATATTCATACCGCTGGGTTGTAAGCTGCCCACGTTAAATTGCTTTATATCCACTGACTGCATGCAAATACTATTTCACACAGGATAATTTTTAATTAATATTAACAATTTAAAAATGGAAGTACCTTGCAGCTGTGATGCTGTGGGAAACGTCTGAGGACCAGAGAAGTTTTTGAATGCAGTCTCCATGCTTGTCACACCTGCAGCCGGTGTAGTTGCTGCCAACCCTACTTTAATTTTGTCCTCTGTATCTTTTGACACCCCACTGGCTTGTGTGGACTTTAGTTTGGCCACTCTGCCTAATCCTGGCACATTAACGAAATCTAGCACATCATCCATGGACTTCAGCAGCTCCTTTATGTTAGTAAATCCGTAAGTGCCGGCTTTTAATTTCCGCTTATATTTCTTGCAGTAGCATTGAGATAAGGCGGCTTCGGGAATGCCACCAGGCTCCGTCACAAAGAGTTCCAATAGCTGACTTCTCAGTTGCTCCATCAGTTTAACTGCAGAGAAAAATAGTATGCTCAATTATATATTAAGGAGTTTTATTTAATATGTAGAAGTATATAATAATCAGGTGGGTCGGCAATCTGTATGGTAAATCATGATGACACCTGTACTAACCTGTACAGGGCTGCACCCACCTGTCCGGGTGCAGCCCTGTCGAGGGAAGTGCCCTGTGAGAAAAGTGCGAGTCTTTGACTGCGAGTCTTCGGCGAGGAGGCTGAGGTGAGGAGGTTACGCTTGTTTTGGAACCTGATTTGTTTTTTGACACTAAAGTAATGGCGGACAAGTTGGTGCAGTGTGTTTCCTGCGGGATGTGGGAAGGTAGGGACACCGCTGGAGCTTTTGGAAGCTACACCTGCAAGAACTGTGTCCAGGTGCGGCTCCTGAATGGACGTGTGGCGGAGTTGGAAAAGCAGCTGGATGACCTCAGGGCCATCCGGGAATGTGAGAGTTTCCTGGATAGGATCTACTGTGAAGCTGTCACGCCAAGGGTCCAGGTCGAGCGAAGGTGGGAGACTGTTTCAGGGGGGAGCGAACGTGGACTACAGGAAACAAGTACACCCTATTGGGAGCTGTCGGGGCAGAAGACGCTTCCAGTCCGAGCGGCAGACATGTTGGCAGCTCTAACCCAGGCCCACTCCTGCACCTATTGTCTATTGTCTAATTAAGAATCTATCTATCTCTGCCTTAAAAATATCAGTTGACCGGCTCCACATCCTTCTATGGCAATGAATTCCACAGATTCCCCACCCACTGACTAAAGAAGTTCCTCCTCACCTTCTTCCCAAAGGAACGCCCTTTTATTCTGACTCTCCCATTAGTGGAAGCATCCTCTCCACATCCAGGTCTATGAAACTAGCTGAATCATTCGAGCAAGGCCAAAAGAGAAGAAAGCTGGTGTTCTTGACAACATTACACGTGGGTTTTGAGGCCATTTAAACATGTTTTTCAGCATGAAGCCATTGAGCAATCATTAAAGAGTTACAGAAATCACAACCGACTCAATATGCATTATTTGATGAACTATTACGAAAGCTCAAACCAAAGTTGACCAATTTAATCCAGATATTTATAATCTGCAATTACGACATTGAGAACCAAGACTGGAACTTCGGCCAGGAAATATTTGTTTGTAGATTGTTTATACAGAAATGCATTGCATTAAACAATGCTTTTGAATTTCTCGTTACAATCATTGGAGAAACACATTTGGCCATGTATCTGTCCCTTGTTTGAAGTTGCCGTATCATTTATGCTATTCGCCTCAGTTACAGTAAAGACAATATCTGACCAACCACGCTGGAAAGCGAGCACACAGAATCGTTTTAAAAACAAAAGCTACACACATGAGAACTATCTGGCTTCAATGGTATTATTGTAATCAAGCCACACTAACAGGCCAGTCATTCCCAATGATTAAACCATACATGAACAAAACCATTCCTGAGTTTCACATTAACACTCTTCCCTGCATTAGATAAGTATGTCATCAACACCAGGGGAGAATATAAACCATTTTGATTTTCCAGATAGATACACGTTATTTAAAAATATTTAAATTACTATACAGCCTAAAAATACCTAGAAAAATGCTACGATTTGTTTATTTGTATGCCACAGAAAACACAAATTTGTCAGTGAAACTGCAGCCACAGCTAGCCTTTAAGATTAACGTTTACTGAAGTCAACGAGCTACATGTTTTTGTGCAGCATCTGGTTCTGACTTACCATACAAATGACGTACACACTCAAGAGAGAATAAGTATACTCTTCAGCTCAGCTCATGGGCAAAACTGGAAGAGATCACCGCTCTCCTCAAAATGCTCCTCTTAATAACACTGTCTGTTTTTCACCAGCTGAAGCCCGGGCCAATGGGCAGCCCCAGAGTGTAGTGATGAAACAAAACTGAAACTGATCAGGCAGCAGAGCAAAGAGCAGGAAATGCTTGTAAGACTTGAAGATGAAAACAATACTGAAACTATTTTGTCCCCGACATCATTCTTACTGTGAAAGTATTAAACTTGTTCAAATGATAAAATAAGGGGATTTTGGCAGGAAAGCAAATAAAGCTAATAAAAATAAAAATATACAATTTAATGCAAAAACACAAGAAAATAGGAGCAGAGGTTTCGCCCCTACCCTTCATAGAAATAGAGAAAAACAGGTGCAGGAGGAGGCCATTCGGCCCTTCGAGCCAGCAGCGCCATTCAATATGATCATGGCTGATCATCTAAAATCAGTACCCGTTCCTGCTTTCTCCCCATAGCCCTTGTTTCCTTTAGTCCTAAGAGCTAAATCTAACTCTTGAAAACATCAAGTGAATTGGCCTCCACTGCCTTCTGTGGCAGAGAATTCCACAGATTCACAACTCTCTGGATGAAGATGTTTGACCTCATCTCAGTCCTAAATGGCCTACCCCTTATTCTTAAACTGCGTGGACCCCTGGTTCTGGACTCAATTGCACACAATACTTCAGATACGGTCTCACCAGGGCCCTGTACAATTGTAGTAGGATCCCCTTGCTCTTAAACTCAAATCCTCTCGCAATGAAGGTCACCATGCCATTAGCTTTCTTCACTGCCAGCTGTACCTGCATGCTTACTTTCAGAGAACTGATGTACAAGCACAGCCAGGTCTCATTGCATCTCCCCTTTTCCTAATCTGACACCATTCAGATAATAATCTGCCTTCCTGTTCTTGCCATCAAAGTGGATACCCTCACATTTATTCACATTATACTGCATCTGCCACGCATCCGCCCACTCACCCAACCTATCCAAGTCACCCTGTAGCCTCATAGCATCCTCCTCGCAGCTCACACTGCCACCCAGCTGTGTCATCTACAAACGTGGAGATGTCATATTTAATTCCCTTGTCTAAATCGTTTATATATATTGTAAATAGCTGGAGTCTCAGCACTGAGCCTTGCGGCACCCCACCCCACCTATCTGCCTTCAGTCCCAACAGTTTCCTAACACCATTTCCTGACCAATGTGGATTTCCTTCAGTTAGTTTTCCATTCCCACTAGGTCCTTGGTCCCCTAGTATTTCTGATAGACACAAATGCTGGAATAACTCAACGGGTCAGGCAGCATCTCTGGAGAGAAGGAATAGGTGACATTTAAGGTTGACTGGAGACTGGAGAAGTCTCAACGCGAAACATCACCTATTCCCTTTCCACTGTTACCCCCTTTGTGTTTTTCCAGCGGTTTGCTTTTTTTTAACCCCCAATACTTCAATCTATCAAATATTTATCAATCTATGGTGAAAGGGGCTAAGTTTAAAGGAGATGAGCGGAGCAATTTTTTTTTACACAGAGGGTGGAGGGTGCCTAGAACTTACTGCATGGGGTGGTTGGTGAGGCAAATACGATAGTGCCATTTAAGGAACTTTTGGATAGGCACATGGAAATACAGGGAATGGAGGGGTAGGGATTATGTGATTCTGCCACACGATATATTGATTGGGTAAAACCTAGGGGTGCCAACTTCCTGACTCCCAAATATGGGACAAGGTGACGTTACCGCCCCCCGCCCCACGTGACCTCGCCCAGCCAGTGGCCATGTGCTCCCACTCCACCAATGGCGGCCACCCAGCCCGGGCGCTCGCCAATGGTGGAAGGGAGCACATGACCGCTGGCTGGGTGAGGTCACGTGGGGCGCGGGTCGGTGACGTCAACCTTTGTCCCTTATTTGGGAGTGAGATAATTGGCAACCCTATAGAGGTCCCACATTGCCTGAGCTTCCTTCAGCCTGTTTATATATCCAGAGCAATTTTTACCATCTTCATCTGTTTCGTGGTTCAATTTTATTCAATGTCACTTTAAGTAAACGTGCATCAATCACTCTGCCACACTCAAGCAGTGAGGTTAGGAATGTTCACCGGCTCATCTCTCCCACACATCCATCTCAAAGCAAATGTTCTCCAGACATATGGGAAAGTCTTACAACTAGCTGGATCGAAATATATTACCTCGACCATGAATTTACTGTTAATATTATCTTACAGAAGTAAAATCTTTCCAACACTGAAACACAGAATCGTCTTTGAACAAAGACTAAGGATCTGTTTCCGGTGCTTGAACAAGGAGAGGAATTTCTAACATACTTTCAGTTTCAATTCCTCTCTTCAATCCAGCAATTCTCATAGATATATCATAGTGCAATTACATGCTGCTCTTTCACAATATCATTTAAAACAAGTTGTACTGCATTATTTTTACAACAGCAAATTTGCAGATGATACTAAGTTGGGGGGTAGTGTGAATTGTGAGGAAGATGCAATAAGGCTGCAGGGTGACCTGGACAGGTTGTGTGAGTGGGCGGATACATGGCAGATGCAGTTTAATGTAGATAAGTGTGAGGTTATTCACTTTGGAAGTAAGAATAGAAAGGCAGATTATTATCTGAATGGTGTCAAGTTAGGAGGAGGGGGAGTTCAACGAGATCTGGGTGTCCTAGTGCATCAGTCAATGAAAGGAAGCATGCAGGTTCAGCAGGCAGTGAAGAAAGCCAATGGAATGTTGGCCTTCGTAACAAGAGGAGTTGAGTATAGGAGCAAAGAGGTCCTTCTACAGTTGTACCGGGCCCTGGTGAGACCGCACCTGGAGTACTGTGTGCAGTTTTGGTCTCCAAATTTGAGGAAGGATATTCTTGCTATGGAGGGCGTGCAGCGTAGGTTCACTAGATTAATTCCCGGAATGGCGGGACTGTCGTATGTTGAAAGGCTGGAGCGATTGGGCTTGTATACACTGGAATTTAGAAGGATGAGGGGGGATCTTATTGAAACATATAAGATAATTAGGGGATTGGACACATTAGAGGCAGATAACATGTTCCCAATGTTGGGGGAGTCCAGAACAAGGGGCCACAGTTTGAGAATAAGGGGTAGGCCATTTAGAACGGAGATGAGGAAGAACTTTTTCAGTCAGAGGGTGGTGAAGGTGTGGAATTCTCTGCCTCAGAAGGCAGTGGAGGCCAGTTCGTTGGATGCTTTCAAGAGAGAGCTGGATAGAGCTCTTAAGGATAGCGGAGTGAGGGGGTATGGGGAGAAGGCAGGAACGGGGTACTGATTGATAGTGATCAGCCATGATCGCATTGAATGGCGGTGCTGGCTCGAAGGGCTGAATGGCCTACTCCTGCACCTATTGTCTATTGTCTATCCCCTCCCTCTGTTAAACTGACTGCTGGTATAATGTAATAGGAAAGAACTGCAGATGCTGGTTTATATCAAAGATAGTCACAAATTACTGGAGTAACTCAGCAAACCCCCTGGACAATGGCCGAGGGTTGCCAACTTCCTCACTCCTAAATACGGGACAAGGTGACGTCACCGCCCCGCACCCCACGTGACCTCACCCAGCCAGCGGCCACGTGCTCCTGCTCCAACAATGGCGGCCGCCCGGGCCGGGAGGCGGGTTGCTACGCAACCTCCATTAGTTGGCACCCGGGCCTACACCATCAGGGATTGCAGCGGCCCCTGGGCTATAGTGTCGGGGCCTACAGTGTTGGGGCCTACAGTCGGGGCCTAATACGGGACAAAACTATTTAGCCCAAAATACGGGATGTCCCGGCTAATACAGAACAGTTGGCAACCCTACAATGGCCAATGAGCTGCCAGAGGAGGTAGTTGAGGCAGGTACCATAACATTTAAAATACATTTGTACCGGTCAACGAAAGGAAAGGGGTCTATTTCGAGGAGTATGGGCCAAACACAGGCAGGTGAAAAGGGATCTTATCGAAACGTATAAGATTATTAAGGGGTTGGACACGTTAGAGGCAGGAAACATGTTCCCAATGTTGGGGGAGTCCAGAACCAGGGGCCACAGTTTAAGAATAAGGGGTAGGCCATTTAGAACGGAGATGAGGAAAAACTTTTTCAGTCAGAGAGTTGTGAATCTGTGGAATTCTCTGCCTCAGAAGGCAGTGGAGGCCAAGTCTCTGAATGCATTCAAGAGAGAGCTGGATAAAGCTCTTAAGGATAGCGGAGTCAGGGGGTATGGGGAGAAGGCAGGAACGGGGTACTGATTGAGAATGATCAGCCATGATCACATTGAATGGCGGTGCTGGCTCGAAGGGCCGAATGGCCCACTCCTGCACCTATTGTCTATTGTCTATTGATGCCAAATAATTATTTGTCTAATAAGCCTGTGTAGTGCCTTGGAACAATTTAAAAGTGGAATGTAAATACAACTTGGAAACAAGGATCTACAGATGCTGTTTTTTCAAAAAAAGGATGCAAACTGCTGAAGTAACTCAGCGGGTCAGGCAGCATCTGTGGAGAACATGGATAGGTGACGTTTCACAGAGTACTGGAGTAACTCAGCGGGTCAGGCACCATCTCAGGTGAACATGGATAGGTGACGTTTCACAGAGTGCTGGAGTAACTTAGCGGGTCAGGCAGCATCTCAGGTGAACATGGATAGGTAATGTTTCGGATCAGATTCCATTCCTGTGTACCTTTTAATTCACTCCAATGTATCTTCTGAAATTAAATATTTTTAGATTGTCCTTTTACAAAATTAGGACATTACAATCATAGTTTGACGAGTCCGTTGTTATTGCTGCAGTTTAAGTAAGCAGTTCTATGAGGTGACGGATGTGAGGTTATCACTTGACATTATTCCTAACCTTAAATGCTGGATAGTAACAAATCTGCAACTTTTATCAGAGAGGGACTGGCAATCACATTCAGTTACTAAGACAATTGAGTGAAGCCGCGTTCTCATTTACAATGATCTAAAAAATAACAAGATAACCATGTTGCACAACACAATCTCTTAGAATCTAAACAGAAATATTCCAGCTCTCATTGATTTCATAGACCCCCCCTCCCCCCCCCCCCCCGATACAGATCATAAGATTACAAGACAAAGGAGCAGAATTAGGCCGTTCGGCCCATCGAGTCTGCTCCACCATTTCGATCATGGCTGATCCAGGTTTCCCTCGCCACCCCATTCTCCTGTCTTCCTGCAACCTTTGACACCCTTACTAATCAAGAACCTAACAATCTCCATTTTAAAAGTATCCAAAGAAATTCCCCTTCCTGATGAAGAGGAATTTCTTTAGCCAGAGGGTGGTGAATCTGTGCAATTAATTGCCACAGATGGCTGTGGGGACATTGGATATTTGTATTCTTAAAGTACGCCCTTTTATTCTGAGGCTGAGTCTGGTCTGAGACTCTCCCACTACTGGAAACAATGCTACCGCGCAAGTATTAGATCATTAAATTGCTTAGTCCTATAAATGGACATAAGCTAACAAAAAGGCCAGAAACACAATCATTACCTTCACAAACCACCCCCCCCCCCTCCCCTCTCCCCTCTCCCCCCCCCCCCCCTCCCTCTAAAACCTGCAGTAGCTCAAATCTGCATTCATATCACTCTGGAAACTGTGCCCGAAATCTGTTTGTTACTCCAGTTCTGGCCCCATTAATTACTGAAAGGCATTGTGCAGTTTCAGCAGGCAATTTAGGAAGGCAAACTGTATCTTGGCCTTCATTGCAAACATATTTGAGTGCAAGAGCAGAGACATATTGCTCCCATTATACAGAACCCTAGTGAGACTTTTGCAATGTCTCTCTGAAAAGATATTGTTATTTTCGAGGTAGCGGTGCCAATTTTCACCAAATTATGGCGGGTTTGTCCAAAAAGGAGAAATTAAGCAGACTTGGCCTGTACTCAAGATTTAGAAGAATGAGAAGTGACCTCAACAAAACATTTTTAAAAATTCAAGGCCTCAATCAGGGTAGATGTTTTTCCTGGCTCTGATGTCTGGAACTAGGGATTACAATTGCAATACAACAGGCTGGCCACACATGGCATCGACGTTCCCTTTCAGACAGGGTACTTAGTTTTTTAGTTTAGAGACAGGCCCTACGGCCCATCGAAACTGCACCGACCAGCGATCCCCGCACAGTAACACTACCCTACACACACTAGGGACAATTTTTACATTTATACAATTATACCAAGCCAATTTACCTACAAACCTGCACGTCTTTGGAGTGTGGGAGGAAACCGAAGATCTCGCAGAAAACCCACGCAGGTCACGGGGAGAACGTACAAGCTCTGCACAGACAGCACCCGTAGTCGGGATGGAACCCGGGTCTCTGGCGCTGTGAGGCAGCAGCTCTACCGCTCAGCCACCACTATGCTGCCTTCAAATAAAATGTAGAACTAAACGTGGCCAGAGCAGCATTATCTTAAACCACAGGCTATATGTTCAAGCTAATGGGCATGAGGTTTAGTTGGGATCTGAGGAAGAACATTTTTCACGAAGATGATGGAGAGATTCAGGCTGAAATAGACTCCATTAAGCCTGAATCTCTCCATAATCGGCAGGTAGCTTGGGAACAGGATTTGGGGTTTGGCATGACGGATGGTACATGGGAAACTGTACTGGGACTTGTTCACACTTCCTCAATTTGTGCTAGACATAGTCTTATACAATGTAACATTTTGCATCGCACGCATTACACTAAAGCTAGACTAGCAAGAATATTTCCCGGCACGAGTGACGCATGTAACCGTTGTCGACAAACACCTGCCGACTTGATTCACATGTTTTGGACGTGCCCCCGGCTGTCTAAATTTTGGACGGGGATTTTTAAATCCTTTAGGGATATATCCGGTATAGATATTCTACTTAATCCACTTACAGCTCTTTTTGGTGTCCCTTCCGGAACTAATACCCCCCCGATATCTAAAAGTAATTATGTCTTTTACTTCTCTTTTGGCTAGACGTCTTATACTTCTTAATTGGAAGCTTGTATTGCCACCCACTCATAATAGATGGATCAAGGATGTGTTATATCACTTAAAGCTAGAGAAGATTAGATTCTCTCTCAAAGGTTCACAGGAAAGCTTTAAAGAAACATGGTTACCGTTTCTAAATTATGCAAAAACTTTAATGATTGTTTTAGAGAATGGGAGATAAACCAAAGTGTTGACTGCTTATATGTCTGCCTACACTCTTCCTCCCTTGTCTGTAATCAAAATTTTGATTTTTTTTTATTATTATATATTTTTTAAACTTTGTATTTGTTTTACTGTTTATCTCTGCGTCTGGGATGGGGCGGGGGGTGGGGTGTATCTTTACGCGTATTGTTTGTTCATTGTTGAAATAATTGTAAAAACTAATAAACAGATTTTTTTTTTTTAAAGAAAAAAAAAAGAGAGCAACCAATCCTTTTGTAATATTAAAATCTTACCTGCTAGTCGTTCATTCTTAAAAACACGGCACTTATTCCCCGTGGGCTGAACGTACACCTCTTCCCTCATGATGTGAAGCAAATCGTGAACAGATATCAATCCACACACGTCCAGTTGGATGGGTCGTTTATAAAATTGCTTGTACACCAGAGCTAATCTCCGCGCCGGAATACCTTGGACCTGAACTTTAAGCATGTCCAAGACTTCTTTGCGAACCTCTGATAACTTATTACCTAAGACAAGATGCATTATATTAAAACGCAAGTTGCTGATAAACTGAGTAACAAGGTTATACATTCACAAGCCCAGCAGAGACTATCACAACATGTAAAAAAAGCATTTGGTCAGCTACATGGGTAGGATAGGTTTAGAGGGAGATGGGACCAGTGTAGATGGGGCACATTTAGGGGTGCCAACTATCTCACTCCCAAATACAGGACAAGGTGACGTCACCGCCCCGCGCCCCAACCCAGCCAGCGGCCATGAGCTCCTGCTCCACCAATGACGGCCGCCCAGGCGGGAGGCGGGTTGCTACACAACCTCCGTTAGGTGAACACACAATCCGTTAGCCTACACTGTCCCGGCCGACTGCAGCCCGCAGGCCACTGTTGGCTGGGACAGTGTAGGATAACGGAGTGTGTTCGCCTAACAGAGGCTGCGTAGCAACCCTCCTCCCGGCCCGCGGGCCAACAACGGTCCACGGGCCTAATACAGGACAAACCAATTTAGCCCAAAATACGGGATGTCCCAGCTAATACGGGACAGTTGGCAACCCTAGGCACATTGGTCAGAGTGGCAAGTTAGGCCGAAGGGCCTGTTTCTACATTCAGACTCTCAGGTTGTGTAAAATTTATCTCTGTTCTAACTTATATTATGAAGGCTTTCTAAGTATATTAATTATATATCCAAAAACAATCCACAATAAAACAAAATCAGATGAATTGTACAATACTACAGCAATCATTGGTACCGTCACTGAAAGAGAATATGAATTTGGTGAGACCCCCATCGTGGGATGTGTGTACACAATTTTGGTTTCATTATCTGAAGATGGATGTTCTTGCGTGGAGGGAGTGCAACAAAAGTTTACGAGACAGACTGACTCCTGGAATAACAGGACTGAGGTCTGAGAGAATCTGGGTCACTTTGGCTTATATTCAATGCAGAAAAATAATGATCGCAAAGAAACCTATAAAACCTACATCTATAATACCTAGGCGGCACTGTGGCGCATAGGGTTGCCAACTGTCCTGTATTTGCAATGTTGGGGGAGTCCAGAACCAGGGGCCACAGTTTAAGAATAAGGGGTAGGCCATTTAGAACGGAGATGAGGAAAAACCTTTTCACTCAGAGAGTTGTAAATCTGTGGAATTCTCTGCCTCAGAAGGCAGTGGAGGCCAATTCTCTGAATGCATTCAAGAGAGAGCTAGATAGAGCTCTTAAGGATAGCGGAGTCAGGGGGTATGGGGAGAAGGCAGGAACGGGGTACTGATTGTGGATGATCAGCCATGATCACATTGAATGGCGGTGCTGGTTCGAAGGGCCGAATGGCCTCCTCCTGCACCTATTGTCTATTGTCTGGGATGTGGGAGGAAACCCACGCTGCCACAGGGACAACGTGCAAACTCCAGGGTTATGGATTGCGTGCAGACAGAGGAGATGAGTTTATCTTGGCGTGATGTCTGGCACAGACAGACATGGTGTTCTGTGTGCAGTTGTACAGGGCCCTAGTGAGACCGCACCTGGAGTACAGTGTGCAGTTTTGGTCTCTAAATTTGAGGAAGGATATTCTTGCTATTGAGGGCGTGCAGCGTAAGTTTACCAGGTTAATTCCCGGAATGGCGGGACTGTCGTATGTTGAAAGACTGGATCGACTAGGCTTGTATACACTGGAATTTAGAAGGAGGAGAGGGGATCTTATCGAAACGTATAAGATTATTAAGGGGTTGGACACGTTAGAGGCAGGAAACATGTTCCCAATGTTGGGGAGTCCAGAACAAGGGGCCACAGTTTAAGAATAATAGAACGGAGATGAGGAAAAACTTTTTCAGTCAGAGAGTTGCAAATCTGTGGAATTCTTTGCCTCAGAAGGCAGTGGAGGCCAATTCTCTGAATGCATTCAAGAGAGAGCTAGATAGAGCTCTTAAGGATAGCGGAGTCAGGGGGTATGGGGAGAAGGCAGGAACGGGGTACTGATTGTGGCTGATCAGCCATGATCACGTTGAATGGCGGTGCTGGCTCGAAGGGCCGAATGGCCTCCTCCTGCACCTCTTGCCTATTATTGTCTCTTATTGTATTAGCTGGGACATCCCATATTTTGGGCTAAATTGATTTGTCCCGTACGGGACCGCCCTTGTCCCTTATTAGTAGGGTTGCCAACATCCTCACTCCCAAATAAGGGACAAAGGGTGGCGTCACCGTCCGGCCGCCATTGGTGGAGCGGGAGCACGTGGCCGCTGGCTGGGTGAGGTCACGTGGGGCGCGGGGTGGTGATGTCGCCTTGTCCCGTATTTGGGAGTGAGGAAGTTGGCACCCCTAGTGGCGCAGCTGGTAGAGCTACTGCCTCACAGCGCCAAGACCTTGGGTTCGATTCTGACTTGGGTGCTGTCTGAATGGACTTAGCATGTTCTCTCTGTGACTGCATGGATTTCCTCCTGGGATATTGATTGATGCAAAGTACTGCCATCTAGTGCTACATTAATCCCAAATAAATGCATACATTTTTATTGGCTGACAAAGAAGGATGTTTGAATTTTATTCTTTCCCAATTTTGCATCCTTCGTTTGAAGCGCTGTTAATTCCCGGGATGGCGGGACTGACATATGATGAAAGAATGGATCGACTGGGCTTATATTCACTGGAATTTAGAAGGATGAGAGGGGATCTTATAGAAACATATAAAATTGTTAAGGGATTGGACAGGCCAGATGCCTGGGGTCACAGTTTAAGAATAAGGGGTAGGCCATTTAGGACTGAGGTGAGGAAAAGCTTTTTTCACCCAGAATCTGTGGAATTCTCTGCCACAGAAGGCAATGGATGCCAATTCACTGGATGTTTTCAAGAGAGAGTTAGATTTACCTCATGACTAATGGAATCAAGGGATATGAGGAAAAAGCAGGAACAGGGTACTGATTTAGGATGATCAGCCATGATCATATTGAATGGCGGTGCTGGCTCAAAGGGCCAAATGGCCTTCTTCTGCACCTATTTTCTATGTTTCTATGATTATTAATTTATTGTATTTCTGATTATTGTACATTTATTAATGCGTTATTGCATAAATGGGCTGGTAAAGCTGCAGCAAGTAAGAATTTCATTGTTCTGTTGCCGGTACTTATCACAATTAAACTCTCTTGACGTGTCCATTGTGGAATATTAAATATAGTAATACAGGACCTGCAGAAGTTATTTAGTTTACAAAAATAGTAATAACAACCAGATCATCTGTGTTATTGGAACCTTTGTTAAGGAATAAACATTGGCCATGACATCAAGGGAGTGAAAGATATTCCCTGTACTTCTCCAAATAGTTTTAAATTTGGTGACATTTTGCACACAACCTGGAGCGTCAACACCAGTTTATCTGTGTTATTGGAATGTTTTGTTGAGGAATAAACAATTGCTGTGGCACCAAGGAAGGGGAAAGATTTTCCCCGTGTTTCTCCGAATAGTTGCTGGTGACATTTTACACACAAGCTGGAGCGTAGTAAGAACCACTGGTTTAACACATCACCTGATTATAAAATGTGAACCTTCTTGTAGGAAACTGTGACACGAGAACTGGGCTCGATATTCACTTAAGTACAGGTGCTTCCCTGGCTTACGACGCTTCAACTTGCGACAGTTCGACTTTGCGATGGTGCAAACGGCAGCGACCCATGGCGAGTCGCCGCTCGCTTCCGGCCACGTGACCGCGTGTATTACAATGCATTCCCACTTACAATACTTTTGGTTTCCGATGGGTTTCTCGGAACGGAACCCCATGGGAAGCTGGGGAGCACCTGTAATGTCGTTAGGTGATAAACTTTAAGTCTCAGTCTCAACCACACAAAATATTTCATACGTCAGTAAATGTCAAATCGTATGGCATTACCTGATAACGATTTGGGAATTGGGGATTCCAGCAAAGAGGGTGGTAGTTCTGAACTGAAGCCATCTAAAGGCTGAGCTTCAGGTAATTCAAAAGAACGAACTGGATTTTGCAAGTTTGATTTTGCCATGTCAGGCAATGTTTTATTTCCAGCTTTAATCTGCACGTCCTTTGCCCCACATGTCCCATACAGATCGCTGCGCATCCATTCCAGCATGTCTTCTAGCGACTGGAACCCATAGTCTGATGACTTCAATTCCTTCTGATATGTTTTTTTATAATTCTTGGTTAACCTCTTTAAACTGATGCCTCGAGGGAGGAACGTGATAAGATTTTTTAACTCGTTCTTCAAAAGCTCCATCCGATCGTCTGTGAAAAATAAGTATCTCTCATCAAAAATTTTTAAATGAGCACCTGATTTTAAAATCACAAAAAGTAATTCATTCACTGGCTTTTACGCAAGGGAAAAACATACAAGAAAATTCTCCTTCAGCTCAGATCACACCATCATCTATTGTACAAGTGATGGCTCCCGCTGACTGCCGCCGGAAGCCTGCACCCTTTTCAGGACGGACGATGACAGCGATGTAACATTTGAAACATAGTAGACACGAAAGAAGAAGACCCCATTACAGGGAGGATGTGGAGACTCTGGAAGGTGCATAAGATGTTTACCAGGATGACGCTGGATTAGAAGGTATTGTCTACAAGGAAGTCAGAAACACTTTGATTGTTTCCTCTGGAGAACATGCAGCTGTGTGGAGCTATAATCATGCTCAATAGTGGACCAGGCTTGAGGGATTTAGTGTTGGCACGGTGGCATAGCGAGAGCTACTGCTTACAGCACCAGAGACCCGGGTTCGATCATGACTATGGGTGCTTTATTTATTTATTCGTGTCATCACACAACTGTTTGCCAATAGCGAGCAAATTTTAGTGCCACGTCGTTGGCCTCTGCAAGATCCTTCACAGTGCATGTGTCGTGCAGCATGTCACAGCTCAGGAGATGTTCCATAGTCTGGAGGCTCCGTCCACACTCGCAGTCTGCCGCATCTTCAGTGCATCCCCACTTCAGCATGTACTGAGCTCCTCCCCACGCCTGTCCACAGTCTGATGAGACTGCGCCAGGTTATCCACGGTTGATCGGAACCTGGTGGGAGTTTCTCAGAGGGGTCGATTGCCATGTGAATGTCTTCCGGAGATTTCTCTTGTCTCTCTTAGAAACATAGAAACATAGAAAATAGGTGCAGGAGTAGGCCATTCGGCCCTTCGAGCCTGCACCGCCATTCAATATGATCATGGCTGATCATCCAGCTCAGTAACCTGTACCTGCCTTCTCTCCATACCCCCTGATCCCTTTAGCAAAAAGGGCCACATCTAACTCCCTCTTAAATATAGCCAATGAACTGGCCTCAACTACCTTCTGTGGCAGAGAATTCCACAGACTCACCACTCTCTGTGTGAAGAAATGTTTTCTCATCTCGGTCCTAAAAGACTTCCCCCTTATCCTTAAGCTGTGACCCCTGGTTCAGGACTCCCCCAACATCGGAAACAATCTTCCCGCATCTAGCCTCTCCAACCCCTTAAGAATTGTATATGTTTCTATAAGATCCCCCCTCAGTCTTCTAAATTCCAGCGAGTACAAGCCCAGTCTATCCAGTCTTTCCTCATATGAAAGTCCCGCCATCCCAGGGATCAATCTGGTGAACCTTCTCTGTACTCCCTCTAAGGCAAGAACGTCTTTCCTCAGGTTAGGAGACCAAAACTGCACACAATACTCCAGGTGCGGTCTCACCAAGGCCCTGTACAACTGCAGCAGAACCTCCCTGCTCCTAAACTCAAATCCTCTTGCTATGAATGCCAACATACCATTCGCTTTCTTCACTGCCTGCTGCACCTGCATGCTTGCTTTCAATGACTGGTGCACCATGACACCCAGGTCACGTTGCATCTCCCCTTCTCCCAATCGGTCACCGTTCAGGTAATACTCTGCTTTCCTGTTCTTGCCGCCAAAGTGGATAACCTCACATTTATCCACATTATATTGCATCTGCCATTCATTTGCCCACTCGCCTAATCTATCCAAGTCACTCTGCAGCCTCCTAGCATCCTCCTCGCAGCTAACACTGCCACCCAGCTTCGTGTCATCCGCAAATTTAGAGATGTTGCATTCAATTCCCTCGTCCAAATCATTAATATACACTGTAAATAACTGGGGTCCCAGCACTGAGCCTTGCGGTACCCCACTAGTCACTGCCTGCCATTCCGAAAAGGACCCGTTTATTCCTACTCTTTGCTTCCTGTCCGCCAACCAATTTTCTATCCACCTCAACACTGAACCCTCAATACCATGTGCTTTAAGTTTGTACACCAATCTCCTATGTGGGACCTTGTCGAAGGCCTTCTGAAAGTCCAGATATAACACATCGACTGGTTCTCCCTTATCCACTCTACTAGTTACATCCTCGAAAAATTCTATAAGATTCGTCAGACAAGTCTTCCCAGAGTTTGTTCCTTCTGGATGATGCACTGCAGTCCAGGGGATGGACAGATGAAGGGAAACTTCTGCGTGATTTCAAACGCTGAGGTAGCAAAGGTAGGGGGTGTCTTTCATCCTCTGATTGTCTGAGGCATTATTTTTAACTGGCTATAGCTCTTCTGATTCCAGGAGGTGCAAAGCCAGAGAGTAGGTAGAAGTTGTCAGTCTTGGTAGGTTTCATAGCAAGAGCGATCTCGTCGCGGTCCCTATCAGATTCTACAAATATCTGTGAATCCTGCTACCACACCACACACTGTATCCATCACTACCAACTACGGGTGCTGTCTGTGCGGAGTTTGTTTCTTCTTCCTGTGATCTGTGTGAGTTTTCTCTGAGATCTTCAGTTTCCTCCCACACTCCAAAGACGTGCAGATTTGTAGGTTAATTGGCTTGGTATAAATGTGAAATTGTCCCTAGTGTGTGTAGGATAGTGTTAATGTGTGGGGATCGCTGGTCACTGCGGACTCGGAGGGCCAGAGGGCCTGTTTCCATACTGTATATCTAAACTAAACTAAGGAGGAAAGGATCAGTCATTCGAGCTTGATTTTATTTTGTTTTAACCAATAAAAGCCAAAATAAAACCCCTAAAATCTTTCTTGGATAAAGTCATTTGTTCTTTCTTTTTTTAAAGTTCTTGAATTTCAACAAACTGGTAATTTAACTTGGCACAATTATTAACACCAGTTTATCCAAATAGAAGAAGGGTCTCAACCCGAAACATCACCCATTCCTTCTCTCCACAGATGCTGCCTGACCGGCTGAGTTACTCCAGCACTCTGTGAAACGTCACCTATCCATGTTCTCCACAGATGCTGCCTGACCGGCTGAGTTACTCCAGCACTCTGTGAAACGTCACCTATCCATGTTCTCCAGAGATGCTGCCTGACCCGCTGAGTTACTCCAGCACTCTGTGAAACGTCACCGATCCACGTTCTCCACAGATGCTGCCTGACCCGCTGAGTTACTCCAGCACTCTGTGAAACGTCACCTATCCATGTTCTCCAGAGATGCTGCTTGACCCGCTGTGTTACTCCAGGATTTTGTGTCTACCTTATTTATCGACAACATTGCTAAATTCTAGGGGGACAATTTTATTTGGTTGGTAGCGCCTGTCTTAAGCTCTAAATCCTTCAATTCCGGTCACACACCAACAATAATAATACCCGAGGAGGTCCAAAAAGGATGAAACATTCAGAAGAATTCTACATCACATCTGGCCACGTTCAACCTGCTGGTCCAACCTCTCTCTGCGGGAAAAACAGCTTCAACGCTCCATACCTCACCAATCACAAGGCAAAGTTTAAGAATACATGTCAGAGTACTGAGATAATTGTTTCAAAACAAACATTATTGATTCTTACCCGGTTGGAGTTCTGGTGCCTGCTTTTGGATTCGAGGCTGGTTTGCCACGGACACAGTTTCTGATATGCTGATTGGTGGACAACCATACTTTATTGATCCTTTTTTAGCTGCCGGTTTAATGATTAAGTTTTGACCATCAATATGCTGGCTGATCACGCCCTTCATGTGTCCCAGCATGCTTAACAGAGACTGCAGCCCATAATCCGACAGTTGCAATGGTCGCTCGTACCTCTGCAGGTAAAGACTGGAGAGCTGGGTCAGTGGGAAACCTTCGGGATGAGCAAGGCACAGTTCAGATATTTCTTGCCTGAGCAGATCCATAGTTCATCGACTGAAAGGAAACCAAAAGTCATTATTCATTAGGAGAGATGATGCGTTGTCAGTGTGACATGGACTAAGATTATCCCACAAGTTTTGGCATGTTATAAAACTTTAAATTTATTAATTGTCACAAATCATATCATATCATATCATATATATACAGCCGGAAACAGGCCTTTTCGGCCCACCAAGTCCGTGCCGCCCAACGATCCCCGTACATTAACACTATCCTACACCCACTAGGGACAATTTTTTTTTTTTACATTTACCCAGCCAATTAACCTACATACCTGTACGTCTTTGGAGTGTGGGAGGAAACCGAAGATCTCGGAGAAAACCCACGCAGGTCACGGGGAGAACGTACAAACTCCTTACAGTGCAGCACCCGTAGTCAGGATCGAACCTGAGTCTCCGGCACTGCATTCGCTGTAAAGCAGCAACTCTACCGCTGCGCTACCGTGCCGCCCGACCCACGTAACAATGACTGCACTGATAAGTCTTGAACTTTGGCTGTGAAGCAGGTTTAGATCTGGGATATGATAAGGTGCGATATAAATGCAAGTTTTCTCTTGAGCAAAACATTAAAAATGCTGGAGTAGCTCAGCAGGTCTGATAGCATCGGTCAAGGGATTGAATAGGCAAAGTTTTGGGTCTGGACCTTACTGCAGACTCTAACTCGTAACGCCGCCTGTTCATACCCCTCCACAGACGCTGAATTACTCCAGAACTGTGTGTTTTGCTCAAGATTCCAGCATCTCCAGTACCTTGCATTTCCGCAAGTTTTCACTGCCCTTTTAAGGCATACATCCATGCATGTAACACCTTTCACGTCTTTGAACACCCAAGCTGCACTTGTACGCAGTGCTGCAATGTAGCATAACATTTTTTTCTCTGTACAAGATTAAGAATTTGAACCTCAACTTCAGAATTCACGGGCAAAATTTAAGATCAGCCGCAGAAGCCAAGACTGGAGCATTTTAAGTAACTTAGCACGAGAGGAAAACAGTGCATTCTCACCTCAAACAATGCCCGAACTGTTAGTTACTTGCTCCCCTTCGATGCTGAAGCAGGTATTGATGGAAACACTAGGCAACTCACAGCAGAATCTGTGGAAAGACAGAACAGTTAATCTTTCACAGTGGGTGGTGGGTGTATGGAACGAGCTGCCAGAGGAGGTAGTTGAGGCAGGGACTATCCCAACGTTTAAGAAACAGTTAGACAGGTACATGGATAGGACAGGTTTGGAAGGATATGGGCCAAACGCGGGAAGGACCTGTTTCCACGCTGTATCACTCTATGACTCTGACTTTCAGGATCATCTTTCCTATTAGTCCTCGCTCCAAATATTAAATATAGCCATGGAGAGGAAAATTGATAGATGGATAACAAGCTCAAACAAGGGTGACGTTTGTCACAATGAAGTGTAAAAACCCGAACAGCAGGATGTAAACAAGTATTTCTAGGCAAATGGCGAAACAAGGAAGTACAGATGCTGTTTGTTTTTTTAAACACACAAAGTGCTGGAGTAACTCAGCGGGTAGGCAACATCTGTGGAGAACATGGATAGGTGACGTTTCACAGACTGCTGGAGTAACTCAGCAGGTCAGGCAACATCTCTGGAGAACATGGATTTGTGTTGCTGCCTGACCCGCTGGGTTACTTGGAATTCAGATGATGTGTATTTACAATTTGTCACTACATCCTAAAATACAGAAGTGTCATCAAACAAAATCTGAAACCAAGGTACACAAAAAGTAGGACGGTCGACTGAAAGCTTGATAAAAAGAAAAAACATTTTATGGAGCAGCTCTTTTTAAAAACAAATGGAAACTCAGACACACAAAAGGTCAGAAGAAAGGAATCTTTAGGGGTTTAGGGGTATGGACAGGCGGCGTTTCGAGGTAGAGTCTGAAGTAGGATCCTGTCTCAAAACGTTGTCCATTCAATCCCTTGACCGATGCTGCCAGACCTGCTGAGTTACTCCCGCACTTTGTATTTTTCTCAAGAGAAAACTCACATTTAGGGAATTGAAGACAATATTGCTAATTGTGCAGCCACAGAAACTGCCATTGTGCCAAAGGATAGTATTGGGGTTAGCTTCTGGTAAAAGGCCAAATTTAAGCAGAACACATGTAAAATAAAGAGAGCCTGAATGAATACGTACAGTTAGGCGTATACATATTTTTGTTGAAGTAGGCATCCTTGAGCAGAGGACTTATTCAGGGGTAGACACGAATAAAATATAAATACAGACAGCTTGGAGACAGCCTTGTGCAAACTTGCAGGAAAAAGGGAGATAAGATGAAAAGAAAAAGGACTCAAAGTGCTGGAGTAACTCAGCAGTTCAGACAGCAAAATGGATCCACGTTCTCCATAGATGCTGCCTGACCTGTTCAGATAGTCCAGAACTTTGTGTCCTTTTGTGCATTAACCAGCATCTGCAGTTGGTTGTTTCTATGCTATAAGGTGAAAATAAGTCATTTTCTCAAGACAAAATAATCCTTAACCAGCTTTTAGTTTAATGTAGTGATAAAGCGCGGAGACAGGCCCTTCGGCCCAGCGAGTCCGCACCGACCAGTGATCCCTGCACATTAACACAAGCCTACTCACACTAGGGACAATTTACACTTAGAACAAGTATACAAAAACCCAAGCCAATTAACCGACAAATCTGTACATCTTTGGAGTGTGGGAGGAAACGTACAAACTCCGTATAGACAGCACCCGTAGTCGGGATCACACCCAGGTCTTTACCGCCATGCCGTCCTATTAGTAAAGCTCCATAAGTAAAGATCCTATCACGTTCTGTGATCATTCTATCATAAATTCTATCATTATTTCTAGCTATCTGTTGGATAGCTAAATACAATATTGTTCAAAATTAGGCTTCAACATTTTTTTTAAATTCCACATTGTCAAGGAGCAGTCACTGTACTGGTAGACACAAGATGCTGGAGTAACTCAACGGGTCAGGCAGCATCTCTGGAGAGAAGGAATGGGTGACGTTTCAGGTCGGGACCTTTCTTGAGACTTCTCCAGAGGAAATACAGAGTCTGAAGTAGGGTCCTGACCCAAAACGTCGCCTATCCATGTTCTCCAGAGATGCTGCCTGACCTGCTGAGTTACTCCACTACTTTGTGTCGTTTCTTGGATATGAGGTATTTTGCGAAGCTTGCACACAAGCACCTACCGAATCTGAAGAAGGGTTCCGACCCAAAACCTCGCCTATCATTCCCTCCACAGATGCTGCCTGACCCGTTTTGAGTTCCTCCAGCACTTTGTGTCTTGTTTAAGATTCCAGCATCTGCAGTTCCTTGTATCTCCACCGAGTTTGATTTTCTTCAGGCATCTTTATCCATGTGGTACATAAACACTGCTCACATATATTACAACACATAGCAAGATAATTAAAATCATAAGATCATAAGTGATAGGAGTCGAATTAGGCCATTCAGCCCATCAAGTCTACTTTGCCATTCAATCACGGCTCTCCCTCCTAACCCAAATCTCCTGCCTTTTCTCCATAACCTCTGACACCCGTACTTCTTCTTATCGAGTCCACATCACAAGTTTAGATATTGTTAAGCCCGAGCTGAACATACTCCTCGGCATCTTCATTGTAGGCAGCGGGATCGGCAGCTGCACATTGGTTTTCCAGTCGAGGACATTTCACCAGGTGTTCCATTGTTTGTGGTTCGATGCAACATTCGCAGGTGACAGAGTTGGAGTTATATCCCCACTTGTTTAAAGAACACCCGTACTAATCAAGAATCTATCTATCTCTGCCTTAAATATATCCACTGACTTGGCCGCCACAGCCTCCAAATCTCCTGGAACGAGAGGACATCGGTTCAAGGTGAAGGGGAAAAGATTTAACAGGAATCTGTGGGGTAACTTTTTCCACACAAAGGGTGGTGGGTGTATGGAACAAGCTGCCAGAGGAGGTAGTTGAGGCTGGGACTATCCCAGCGTTTAAGAAACAATTAAACGGGTACATGGATAGGACAGGTTTGGAGGGATATGGGCCAAACGTGGGCAGGTGTGACTAGTGTAACTGGGACATGTTTGGCCGGTGTGTGCAAGTTTCCACTCTATGACTCTTCTGTCCTGATGTACTGGACATCTCACTGGGACAGCTCACTGCAGATGCTGCTCCCATGTACCTGTCTAATTGTTTCTTAAACGCTGGGATAGTCCCAGCCTCAGCTACCTCCTCTGGCAGCTTGTTCCATGCACCCACCACCCTCTGTGTGGAAAAAGTTACCCCCCAGATTCCTGTTAAATCTTTTCCCCTTCACCTTGAACCGATCTGAGGATCCTTCAATGCTTCTACTCTGGGGCTGTAGAGAGCATCCTGTCCGGCAACATCAGTCTGGTTTGGGAACAGCTCTGCCCAGGACAGGATGGCCCTGCAGAGAATAGTGCGGTCGGCAGAACGCACCATGGGAACTACACTCACCCCCCTGCAGGACCTATACATCAGGAGGTGCAGATCGAGAGCAAGTAAGATTATGGGGGACCCCTACCACCCCAGCAACGGACTGTTCCAGCTGCTACGGGTCAGGCAAACGCCTCCGCTGTCACGCTGTGAAAACGGAGAGGATGAGACAGAGTTTCTTCCCACAGGCCATCAGGACTGTTAACTATATAACTCCAGGGACTAAATTTTCTTTTCTGTATTAATTTTAATTTATATGTTGTAATTGTAATTTTTTTTTGTTGCACAATCCACAGGCATTGCCACTTTCATTTCACTGCACATCGTGTATGTGTATGTGACAAATAAACTTGACTTGACTAGGTCTGGGAGATTTGGAGGGTGTCAGTGGATATATTTAAGGCAGAGAGATAGATAGATTCTTGATTAGTACGGGTGTTCTCTAAACAAGTGGGGATATAACTCCAACTCTGTCACCTGCGAATGTGGCATTGAACCACAAACAATGGAACACCTGGTGAAATGTCCTCGACTGGAAAACCAATGTGCAGCTGCCGATCTCGCTGCCTACAATGATGGGGGACATGTTGGTCGGGGTGGGGTCGGTGTCAGTGTTGGGTTAGGGTTGGAGTCGGTGTCGGGGTTGGGGTCGGAGTCAGTGTTGGGGTCGGTGTTGGGGTCGGGGTTCAGTGTTGGGGTTGGGGTTGGTGTTGGGGGTCTGTGTTGGGGTCGGGGATCAGTGTTGGGGTTGGGGTGTGGGTCGGTGTTGGGGTTGGGGATCAGTGTTGGGGTGGGGGTTGGTGTTGGTGGTCGGTGTTGGGGTTGGGGATCTGTGTCGGGGTTGGGGATCAGTGTCGGTGTTGGAGTCGATGTTGGGGTTGGGGGTCGGTGTTGGGGATCAGTGTCGGGGTTGGGGTTGGTGTTGGGGTTGGGGGTCAGTGTCGGGGTTGGGGATCAGTGTCGGTGTTGGAGTCGATGTTGGGGTTGGGGGTCGGTGTTGGGGTTGGTGTTGGGGATCAGTGTCGGGGTTGGGGATCAGTGTTGGGGTTGGGGGTCGGTGTTGGGGATCAGTGTCGGGGTTGGGGTCGGTGTTGGGGTTGGGGATCAGTGTCGGGGTTGGGGATCAGTGTCGGTGTTGGAGTCGATGTTGGGGTTGGGGGTCGGTGTTGGGGTTGGTGTTGGGGATCAGTGTCGGGGTTGGGGATCAGTGTTGGGGTTGGGGTCGGTGTTGGGGATCAGTGTCGGGATTGGGGTCGGTGTTGGGGTTGGGGGTCGGTGTTGGGGATCAGTGTCGGGGTTGGGGTCGGTGTTGGGGATCAGTGTCGGGGGTCGGTGTTGGGGATCAGTGTCGGGGTTGGGGTCGGTGTTGGGGATCAGTGTCGGGGTCGGTGTTGGGGATCAGTGTCGGGGGTCGGTGTTGGGGATCAGTGTCGGGGTTGGGGGTCGGTGTTGGGGATCAGTGTCGGGGGTCGGTGTTGGGGTCGGTGTTGGGGTTGGGGTCGGTGTTGGGGTTGGGGATCAGTGTTGGGGATCAGTGTCAGTGTTGGGGATCAGTGACGGGATTGGGGTCGGTGTTGGGGATCAGTGTTGGGGATCAGTGTTGGGGATCAGTGTTGGGGATCAGTGTCGGGATTGGGGATCAGTGTTGGGGATCAGTGTTGGGGATCAGTGTTGGGGATCAGTGTTGGGGATCAGTGTCGGGATTGGGGTCGGTGTTGGGGTTGGGGATCAGTGTTGGGGATCAGTGTTGGGGATCAGTGTCGGGGTTGGGGTCGGGGATCAGTGTCGGGGTTGGGGGTCGGTGTCGGGGTTGGGGGTCGGTGTTGGGGTTGGGGTTGGGGATCAGTGTTGGGGATCAGTGTCGGGGTTGGGAGTCGGTGTCGGGGTTGGGGTCGGGGATCAGTGTTGGGGTTGGGGGTCGGTGTCGGGGTCGGTGATCAGTGTTGGGGTTGGGGGTCGGTGTCGGGGTTGGGGTCGGGGATCAGTGTCGGTGTTGGGGGTCGGTGTTGGGGTTGGGGATCAGTGTCGGGGTTGGGGGTCGGTGTCGGGGTTGGGGGTCGGTGTCGGGGTTGGGGGTCGGTGTCGGGGTTGGGGTTCGGTGTTGGGGTCGGGGATCAGTGTCGGGGTTGGGGATCAGTGTCGGGGTTGGGGGTCGGTGTCGGGGTTGGGGGTCGGTGTTGGGGATCAGTGTGGGGGTTGGGGATCAGTGTCGGGGTTGGGGGTCGGTGTCGGGGGTCGGTGTCGGGGTTGGGGATCAGTGTTGGGGGTCGGTGTCGGGGTTGGGGGTCGGTGTCGGGGATCAGTGTTGGGGATCAGTGTTGGGGTTGGGGATCAGTGTTGGGGTTGGGGATCAGTGTCGGGGTTGGGGGTCAGTGTCGGGGTTGGGGGTCGGTGTCGGGGTTGGGGGTCAGTGTCGGGGTTGGGGGTCGGTGTCGGGGTTGGGGATCAGTGTTGGGGATCAGTGTTGGGGTTGGGGATCAGTGTTGGGGTTGGGGGTCGGTGTTGGGGTCGGGGTTGGGGATCAGTGTTGGGGATCAGTGTTGGGGTTGGGGATCAGTGTTGGGGGTCGGTGTTGGGGTCGGGGTTGGGGATCAGTGTTGGGGTTGGGGATCAGTGTTGGGGTTGGGGATCAGTGTTGGGGGTCGGTGTTGGGGGTCAGTGTGGGGGTTGAGGGTCAGTGTGGGGGTTGGGGATCAGTGTGGGGGTTGGGGGTCAGTGTGGGGGTTGGGGGTCAGTGTGGGGGTTGAGGGTCAGTGTGGGGGTTGGGGATCAGTGTGGGGGTTGGGGGTCAGTGTGGGGGTTGGGGGTCAGTGTGGGGGTTGGGGATCGGTGTCGGGGTTGGGGATCAGTGTTGGGGGTCGGTGTCGGGGATCAGTGTTGGGGATCAGTGTGGGGGTTGGGGATCAGTGTTGGGGTTGGGGATCAGTGTTGGGGGTCGGTGTTGGGGGTCAGTGTGGGGGTTGGGGGTCAGTGTGGGGGTTGGGGGTCAGTGTGGGGGTTGGGGATCAGTGTGGGGGTTGGGGATCAGTGTTGGGGTTGGGGATCAGTGTTGGGGGTCGGTGTTGGGGGTCAGTGTGGGGGTTGGGGGTCAGTGTGGGGGTTGGGGGTCAGTGTGGGGGTTGGGGATCAGTGTGGGGGTTGGGGGTCAGTGTGGGGGTTGGGGGTCAGTGTGGGGGTTGGGGATCGGTGTCGGGGTTGGGGATCAGTGTTGGGGGTCGGTGTCGGGGATCAGTGTTGGGGATCAGTGTGGGGGTTGGGGATCAGTGTTGGGGTTGGGGATCAGTGTTGGGGGTCGGTGTTGGGGGTCAGTGTGGGGGTTGGGGGTCAGTGTGGGGGTTGGGGGTCAGTGTGGGGGTTGGGGGTCAGTGTGGGGGTTGGGGGTCAGTGTGGGGGTTGGGGATCAGTGTGGGGGTTGGGGGTCAGTGTGGGGGTTGGGGATCAGTGTGGGGGTTGGGGATCAGTGTGGGGGTTGGGGATCAGTGTTGGGGTTGGGGATCAGTGTTGGGGGTCGGTGTTGGGGGTCAGTGTGGGGGTTGGGGGTCAGTGTGGGGGTTGGGGGTCAGTGTGGGGGTTGGGGATCAGTGTGGGGGTTGGGGATCAGTGTCGGGGTTGGGGGTCAGTGTGGGGGTTGGGGATCAGTGTGGGGGTTGGGGGTCAGTGTGGGGGTTGGGGATCAGTGTGGGGGTTGGGGGTCAGTGTGGGGGTTGGGGGTCAGTGTGGGGGTTGGGGATCAGTGTGGGGGTTGGGGGTCAGTGTGGGGGTCAGTGTGGGGGTTGGGGGTCAGTGTGGGGGTTGGGGGTCAGTGTGGGGGTCAGTGTGGGGGTTGGGGGTCGGTGTGGGGGTTGGGGGAAGGATCTGTTTCCACGTGCTGTGACTAGACTATGTGACTGTGACTAACATTCAGCTGAAAACGGGGCACTTTAACTCAAGGCAACATAATAACAACATCCTTAACCCAAAACAAGGCAAAGTTGGATTCAATTTTTTTTTTAAATGAGTGGGGAAACCCCCCCCCCCTCCCCCTCCCCCCAAATTTTAAAGAATTGCAGCTGCACGAGTTTTGTATCTGACTGTTATGGGGAAGTATAACGGGGGGAGAGGATATTTGCACGGAGCGCGTCGACCGTCCCTGGATGGATGGAGTTAAAAGGCACCGAGAGGAAATAAAATGAAGCAACCTGGCGCTGGTGTGAGGTGGCCGGCCCGCCCGCTTGCCCGCACGCTGCCGCTGCCGCTGCCGCTGCTCCTGGGGGCCGCCTGCAGCCTGCATCCAGAGTCGCGCCGCGCCCAGGCCGGAGGCGGAGGAGGGAGGCGGGCTCCTCGCTGGCGGGGTAGGCCCCGTTGCCTCAGCAACCGGGCGGCGTCCGCAGCGCCCCCCTTGCGGCTGGGAGGACTGCGGCACCCCCCCCGCGTCCGCAGCGCCACCCTGCGGCTGGGAGGGCCGCGGCACCCCCTGCGGCCACAGCGCCACCCTGCGGCTGGGAGGGCCGCGGCACCCCCTGCGGCCACAGCGCCACCCTGCGGCTGGGAGGGCCGCGGCACCCCCCTGCGGCCACAGCGCCACCCTGCGGCTGGGATGACCACGGGAGCAAAGAGACAGACTTGACCACTGTCTGAAGTTTTCCAAATTGAAGTCCAAACACAAATTGGATGAAGGTCACCACATATTTCCCTTGGGCAGCGATATGGACATCAATAGATAATAGGTGCAGGAGAAGGCCATTCGGCCCTTCGAGCCAGCACCACCATCCTGGTCCTGGTTGTGGTCCTGGTCCTGGTCCTGGTCCTGGTCCTGGTCCTGGTCTTGGTCCTGGTCCTGGTTGTGGTCCTGGTCCTGGTCCTGGTCCTGGTTGTGGTCCTGGTTCTTGTTGTGGTCCTGGTCCTGGTCCTGGTCCTGGTTGTGGTCCTGGTTCTTGTTGTGGTCCTGGTTCTTGTTGTGGTCCTGGTCCTGGTCCTGGTCCGGGTCCTGGTTGTGGTCCTGGTTGTGGTCCTGGTCCTGGTTCTTGTTGTGGTCCTGGTCCTGGTCCTGGTCCTGGTCCTGGTTGTGGTCCTGGTCCTGGTCCTGGTCCTGGTCCTGGTTCTTGTTGTGGTCCTGGTCCTGGTCCTGGTCCTGGTTGTGGTCCTGGTTGTGGTCCTGGTCCTGGTTCTTGTTGTGGTCCTGGTCCTGGTCCTGGTTGTGGTCCTGGTCCTGGTCTTGGTCTTGGTCTTGGTCCTGGTCCTGGTCCTGGTCCTGGTTCTTGTTGTGGTCCTGGTCCTGGTTGTGGTTGTGGTCCTGGTTGTGGTCCTGGTCCTGGTCCTGGTTCTTGTTGTGGTCCTGGTTCTTGTTGTGGTCCTGGTCCTGGTCCTGGTTCTTGTTGTGGTCCTGGTCCTGGTCCTGGTTGTGGTCCTGGTTGTGGTCCTGGTCCTGGTTCTTGTTGTGGTCCTGGTCCTGGTCCTGGTCCTGGTCCTGGTTGTGGTCCTGGTCCTGGTCTTGGTCTTGGTCTTGGTCCTGGTCCTGGTTGTGGTCCTGGTCCTGGTCCTGGTCTTGGTCCTGGTTCTGGTCCTGGTCCTGGTCCTGGTTCTAGTCCTGGTCCTGGTTCTTGTTGTGGTCCTGGTCCTGGTCCTGGTCCTGGTTGTGATCCTGGTTCTAGTCCTGGTCCTGGTTCTTGTTGTGGTCCTGGTCCTGGTTGTGGTCCTGGTTCTAGTCCTGGTCCTGGTTCTTGTTGTGGTCCTGGTCCTGGTCCTGGTCCTGGTTGTGGTTCTGGTTCTAGTTCTGGTCCTGGTTCTTGTTGTGGTCCTGGTCCTGGTCCTGGTCCTGGTTATGGTCCTGGTCCTGGTCCTGGTCCTGGTTCTTGTGGTGGTCCTGGTCCTGGTCCTGGTTCTTGTTGTGGTCCTGGTCCTGGTCCTGGTCCTGGTTCTGGTTCTGGCCCTGGTCCTGGTCCTGGTTCTGGTTGTGGTCCTGGTTCTAGTCCTGGTCCTGGTTGTGGTCCTGGTCCTGGTCCTGGTCCTGGTCCTGGTTCTTGTTGTGGTCCTGGTCCTGGTCCTGGTTCTTGTTGTGGTCCTGGTCCTGGTCCTGGTTGTGGTCCTGGTCCTGGTCCTGGTTCTAGTCCTGGTCCTGGTTCTTGTTGTGGTCCTGCTCCTGGTTGTGGTCCTGGTCTTGGTCCTGGTCCTGGTTGTGGTCCTGGTTCTAGTCCTGGTCCTGATTCTTGTTGTGGTCCTGGTCCTGGTTGTGGTCCTGGTCCTGGTCCTGGTCCTGGTTGTGGTCCTGGTTCTAGTCCTGGTCCTGGTTCTTGTTGTGGTCCTGGTCCTGGTCCTGGTTCTGGTCCTGGTTGATCACTGTGCAAACACCTCATATGTGGTTATCTATCTCGCGCAGGTCGGAGTGAGTAGAGTGGTGATTACATTTTGAAGTGGGCCTTTTTGACCAAGTTGAGGAAATCTAGTTGCTCAATCCCCTTTCAATGTGATCATGGCTGCTCATTCACAATCAGTACCCCGTTCCTACCTTCTCCCCATACCCTCCCCCCCCCTGACTCCGCTATCGTTAAGAGCTCTATCTAGCTCTCTCTTGAAAGCATCGCCGAAAGAAACGTTGATTTCTCTAACTTCAAGTAACCCTGACATCTCCTCTCACCCTGCCCCTCCCCACCCTAGTCGCGTACTAGTTTCACTGTCACCCCACTGAGTTTCATTGACTATATAACTCGTTTTCACCTCGCCCACAGCCCGTTTCATTCATCGTCGTTGTTTTTTGCATGTCATTCATTCATCTGTTCTCGGAAAGAACTGCAGATGCTGGTTTAAATCAAAGACAGACACAAAATGCTGGGGTAACTCAGCGGGACAGGCAGCGTCTCTGGAGAGAAGGAATGGGTGACGTTTTGGCTCGAGACCCTTCATTAGTCTGAAGCTAATTGACCTGAATGCGGCTTGTCCCCATATCAGAGTCATCCACACACCCCTCTCCTTCCTGCAACTTTAGGAGCTTCTTCTGGCACCTTTTCAGTCCTGACGAAAGATCTTTAGTCAGAGGATGGTGAATTGTGCATTTCATTGCCACAGACGGCTGTGTCGGCCAAGTCAATGGATGTTTTTAAGGCAAAGATTGATAGATTCTTGATTAGCCAGGGGTTATGGGGAGAAGGTAGGAGAATGTGGTTAGGAGGGAAAGATAGAACAGCCATGATTGGATGGCGGAGTAGACTTGATGGGCCGAATGGCCTAATTCTGATCCTATCACTTATAAACTTATCTCCAACTGGAAACATGAACTCCTGTTTCTCTTCCCAAGGGTGTGGCCTGTCTTGCTGAGTATTTCCAGCATTTCCTGTTTTCGCCAAGATTCCCTTTGTTTTTCTAATTGCTGATTAGAGCTGGCATTAACCTCTGTGAGGCCATAGTAGTTTTTACTGCACTCTTTCTCACTTCCGGTAGCCCCGATATTCCCTCTCTCTCTATCCTTCCGCCAACCAAGTCGCACCAGCTTCTCATTTTCACCCAACAAAACAGCTAACAGTGGCATAGACAATAGATAATAGGTGCAGGAGGAGGCCATTCGGCCCTTCGAGCCAGCACCGCCATTCAATGTGATCATGGCTGATCATTCTCAATCAGTACCCCGTTCCTGCCTTCTCCCCATACCCCCTGACTCCGCTGTCCTTAAGAGCTCTATCCAGCTCTCTCTTGAATGCATTCAGAGAATTGGCCTCCACTGCCTTCTGAGGCAGAGAATTCTACAGATTCACAACTCTCTGACTGAAAAAGTTTTTCCTCATCTCAGTTCAAAACGGCCTACCCCTTATTCTTAAACTGTGGCCCCTGGTTCTGGACTCCCCCAACATTGGGAACATGTTTCCTGCCTCTAACTTGTCCAACCCCTTAATAATCTTATACGTTTCGATAAGATCCCCTCTCATCCTTCTAAATTCCAGTGTATACAAGCCTAGCCGCCCCAGTCTTTCAACATACGACAGTCCCGGCATTCCGGGAATTAACCTAGTGAACCTACGCTGCACGCCCTCAATGCAGGCCTGTTTCCTGTATCATCCCAACTATTTTGCATATCTTTCATTCATTGTTCTTTATCTCCCCACATCACTGTCTATATCTCTCATTTCCCTTATCCTTAACCAGTCTGAAGAAGGGTCTCGACCCGAAACATCACCCATTCCTTCTCTCCAGAGATTACTACAGCTTTGTGTGTCGATCTTCGTACTTTTAATAGTTTTTGGAGAGATTGGTCATTTCTGCTAAAGTCGCTGTCAGCAGATAATATTTCATCGCAATGGTCCCGTTATTTACAAAGTCGTATTATTTTTGCCAAAAGAGTGGAAAATCAATATCCAAACTAATAGCCAAATTTTTTTCCTTAGATGGACACAAAATGCTGAAGTAACTCAGCGGGACAGGCAGCATCTCTGGAGAGAAGCTGCTACCCGGTCCACTTAGTTACTCCAGCATTTTGTGTCTATCAGTTTAAACCAGCATAAGGTCATAAGTGATAGGAATGGAATTAGGCCATTCGGCCCATTAAGTCTACTCCTCCATTCAATCATGGCTCATCTATCTCTCCCTCCTAACCCCATTCTCCTGCCTTCTCCCCCGTAATCTCTGACACCCGCACTAATCAAGAATCTATCTATTTCTGCCTTAAAAATATCCACTGACTTGGCCTCCACAGCCGTCTGTGGCAAAGAATTCCACAGATTCACCACCCTCTGATTAAATAAAGTTCTCCTCATCTCCCTAAAAGAACGTTCTCTTGGAGCAGTGCAATTTCTTCCTACGCCGCAAATTTTTCCTTATTTCGGGAAGTCAGAAATGTTTTGAAATACAATTTCCTTTTACAATAATAATTTAAAGATTTTAAGGGGCTCGTGGAATCAAGGGATATGGGGAGAAGGCAGGCACGGGTTACTGATTGTGGATGATCAGCCATGATCACAATGAATGGCGGTGCTGTTCCGAAGGGCCAAATGGCCTCTTCCTGCACCTATTTTCTATGTTTGTATTTAACTTTAATTGTTTGCTGTATGTCGTGTTGTTACTTGCGAGCAAAGCACCAAGACAAATTCCTTGTATGTATACATAATTGGCTAATAAAATTTATTCAATTCAATTAATGTTGAGATGACCTTTATTAATATTTCCGCATTTTAATTTCAGAAGTAAAAGTTCAAGTTAGTTTGCAGTTTTGTTTTGCACAAAGTTCATCAATGCATTAACAACAATCACAGAAAATGTTAAGGAGTAAAAGCCCAAATGCAATTTGGTAGATTGGTTAATTATAGTCGCGTGTTGAGGTACAAGAGCTTTTGTTGGCGTGTTGCAGGTATCCAGACAGACCACACAATACATGAGTACAAACAATCTATACACAATTACAACAGGTTGAGCAAAGAGTACGGGGCAGGCAGGGATAGTTTCTTCCCAAGGTAGACACAAAATGCCGGAGTATCTCAGCGGGACAGGCAGCATCTCTGGAGAGAAGGGATGGGTGACGTTTCGGGCCGAGACCCTACTTCAGACTCTGAAGAAGGTATCCAGTCTGAAGAAGGGTTCTCGACCCCGAAACGTCACCCATTCCTTCTCTCCAGAGATGCTGCCTGTCACGCTGAGTTACTCCAGCATTTTGTCTCTTATCTTTGGTTTACACCAGCATCTGCAGTTCCTTCCCACACATGCAGTAGTTTCTTCCCAGCTGTTATCAGACAACTGAACCATCCTATCGCCAACTGGAGAACAGCCCCAACCTATCATCTACCTCCTTGGAGACCCTTGGACTATCTTTAACCCGACTTTATCTTGCACTAAACATTATTCCCTTTAACCCCGTATATGTACACTGTGGACATATTGATTGATTGTAATCATGTATAATCTTTCCTCTGACTCCATAGCATGCAACAAAAAAGCTTTTTTCATTGTACCTCAGTACACGTGACAATTCTAAACTAAACTAATTGTTTTACAGCATTATAGTGTTACAGTTTCAAAAGCATAGTTTTTTTGATAAAAGAGTAAACATGAAAGCAATAAAGTTGATGTAAAACTTTCAAGACAAATTAGAAATACATTTATGACCGATGGATTAATTTTGTTATAAAGCTATTTCACCTTATCCTGTTAAGTGCCGAAAACAAAACAGAGTTTCAAGCATCAGCAGACGAAATGTGTAGGAAGGAACTTCAGATGCTGGCTTACACCGAAGGTAGACACAAAATGCTGGAGTAACTCAGCGGGACAGGCAGCATCTCTGGAGAGAAGGAATGGGTGGCGTTTCGGTCTGAAGAAGGGTCTCGACCTGAAACGTCAGTCACCCATTCCTTCTGTCCAGAGATGCTGCCTGACCCGCTGAGTTACCCCAGCGTTTTGTGTCTGTCTTTCAAGCATCAGCAGCCAGATGGATGATTCTATTTGTACAGAGCGAAGGTATTTATTCACAAAATGCTGGAGTAACTCAGCAGGTCAGTCTGAAGAAGGGTCTTGACCCGAAACGTCACCCATTCCTTCTCTCCTGAGATGCTGCCTGACCCGCTGAGTTACTCCAGCATTTTGTGAATAAATACCTTCGATTTGTACCAGCGTCTGCAGTTATTTTCTTACACTATTTGTACATTCGGTCCACATCACAATAGTACAGAAACAATGGCAAGTCAAAGCAAGGCAAGACTGACTGAAACATCATATTTTTTTGCGAACTGAATCTAGCTTTAGCGGCAGTAAGAAATGTTACGAGATCCTGGACAAATGTTCCTTGCACCTTCAGTCTTGGTAGTACGGGAAATTTAAACCTTCCATCCGCTGGGCGAACACGGAATTAAAATGCTCAGTCTGAGCCGGGGTAAAATGGTTCTTCCAGTCACCAGCAATGCCTAGAACGAGAGTTATTCCATTCAATTAAGTTATTTTTTGAAAGACGTCAGTGGAATCCTGCAGGAGGAACCTGCATTGCATAAAACTTCTCACATCCAACCTGGATCGGCAACTCGAAAACCCAGGAACGAAGGAGATTAGAAGGGCGAGAGGGGATCTTATAGAGACGTATAAAATTATAAAAGGACCGAACAAGCTAGATGCAGGAAAAATGTTCCCAATGTTGGGCGAGTCCAGAACCAGGTTGTGCGAGTCCAGCCACACAGTCTTAGAATAAAAGGGAGGCCATTTAAAACTGAGGTGAGAAGGAACTTTTTCACCCAGAGAGTTGTGAATTTGTGGAATTCTCTGCCATAGAGGGCAGTGGAGGCCAAATCACTGGATGGATTTAAGAGAGAGTTAGATAGAGCTCTAGGGGCTAGTGGAATCAAGGGATATGGGGAGAAGGCAGGCACGGGTTACTGATTGTGGATGATCAGCCATGATCACAATCAATGGCGGCACTGGCTCAAAGGGCCAAATGGCCTCCTCCTGCACCCATTTTCTATGTTTCTATTATAAAAAGTGGTCAACACTGCCCGATCCATCGCAGGTACTGACCGCCACACTATCGAAGGGATCTACAGGAGTTGCTGCCTCGTAAAGGCAGCCGGCAGGAGATTTCGACCAGCCCCGACCCGGGGCAGATCGCTCGGCATTCCCGGGGGAACTGAGATCCCCCCACCACCGATGCAGGAGCTTGATCGCCCCGACGAGGAGGGTCCAAACGCCGCTGGCTACGGGAGCCAAGATCGTCCCGTCAACTGAAGGCTCGAGGCCCCCGACCGCTGGAGGACAAAGAAGGGAAGAAGACTGAACTTTTTTTTTTTGCTTTCCATCACAGTGAGCAACGTGGAGGAGTCACTGTGGTGGATGTTCATGTTAAAATGTATTTTGTGTGTCCTGTTGCTTGTTATTGGTTATGCCTGTGTGGCAAATGAAATTATTCGTATGTTGCAAAACACACTTGGCTAATAAAGTAAGTATCATGAGTATGAGCATCGTCAAGGATCCACACCACCCTGGCCACGCTCTCATTTCACCCCCGTCGTGGTGAGCATGGGACACGAGTCTGAAAACAGTGACCTCCAGGTTCAAGAAGAGCTTCTTCCTAACAACCTCTTGAACACTACACAACACTAACTAAACTATGTATCGGTTTCAAGGTCAGTTTATTGTCACGTGTACCAATTAAGGTGCAGTGAAATTTGAGTTACCGGTAAATTTGAGTTACATGCGGCACGGTGGCGCAGCGGTAGAGTTGCTGCCTCACAGCGAATGCAGCGCCGGAGACTCGGGAACGATCCTGACTACGGGCGCCGTCTGTACGGAGTTTGTACGTTCTCCCCGTGACCTGCGTGGGCTTTCTCCGAGATCTTCGGTTTCCTCCCACACTCCAAAGACGTGCAGGTATGTAGGTTAATTGACTGGGTAAATGTAAAAATTGTCCCTAGTGTGTGTGTAGGATAGTGTTAGTGTGCGAGGATCGCTGGGCGGCGCGGACTCGGTGGGCCGAAGGGCCTGTTTCCACGCTGTATCTCTAAATCTAAAATCATACCGCCATACTAAGTGAAAAGCAACAAGTCAGAGGCCACATAAAGTAAAATGTAACATAAACATCCACCACAGCAGATTCCACATTCCTCACTGTGATGGAAGGTGATAAAGTCCAATCGTCTTTCTCTTTGTTCTCCCGTGGCCGGGGCTGTTGAACCATCGGCTATCGGGGCGATCAAAGCCCCCAATAGCCGACAGTCCGAATCCCTCGCGTCGGGGCGATCGAAACTGTACGGTCGAATGTATCAGAAGGAACTGCAGATGCTGGTTTAAACCGAAGATAGACACAAAAAGCTGGAGTAACTCAGCGGGACAGGCAGCATCATTGGAGAGAAGGAATGGGTGACGTTTCAAGTCGTGAAAGGTCTCGACCCGAAACGTCACCCATTCCTTCTCTCCAGAGATGCTAACTAAACTATGAACGGCAAACTGTCCTGATTGCACACTAAGGACTTTGGGCTTTTTGGCAATAGTTTTAGGGGGTGTAATTTATTGATTTTTTAAATGTTATTATATGTTATCTTGGAGCAGGTAAACAGGATTTCATCATCGATACATTTATCAATTAAACAGTCCTGACCCTTGACTCTCAATTGATGTCGAAAACATTCAAATGACTTTAGTTTAGTTTAGTTTAGAGATACAGCATGGATGCAGGCCCTTCGGCCCACCGAGTCCGTGCCGACCAGCGATTCCTACACACTAACACACTACCACACACACACACACTACCACACACACACTACCACACACACACACTACCACACACACACACTACCACACACACACTACCACACACACACACCCTCACTACCACACACACACACCCTCACTACCACACACACACACACACTACCACACACACACACACCACCACACACACTACCACACACACACATACACACACACACACACACACACACGGAACAATTTACAATTTTGCCAAGCTTATTAGCCAACCAACCTGTCCGTCTTTGGTGTGTGGGAGGAAACCGGAGCACCCAGAGAAAACCCATGCAGGTCACGAGGAGAACATACAAATGTACAAACTCCGTACAGACAGCACCCGTAGTCAGGATCAAACCCGTGTGTAGGAGCCATGTGTGTTTGTGCCGGTTGCTGTGAGCATATTATATTATTTTGCCGTGTTATTTTGGACACTTGGGGGCTGTCGTTAGGTGAATACATATATGGGCATAACGGACTGGGAGGAGCCATTACAAGGTGGTATATCTGTGGATACAAGGATTGGGAGGAGTTAGACATGGGAAGTTTGTGAGGTACAGTTCTTACCAGACCTACAACGAGAGCTGGAGGCAGACGGGGAGAACAGAGCAACCAGAATGCAAAGTAAGTACAGCCTGGTATGTTCATCCCTTTGTTTGTACAACTACTTAAATAAACGACTAATTAAATGGAAAAAAAAGGTCTTGAAGATCTCTCTTTGATTTGTGTCAAGATCACTCCCACTCCCTGTATAGTAATGGCAATTAGAAAAGAGTTTACTGGAAAAGACTGAAGTTGCCATTACACCGTGTCTCCGGCGCTGTGAGGCAGCAACTCTACCGCTGCGCCACCGTGCCAACCGAGGCAAAATCCTTTCCAAGTTACCTTTTCTTAAAAAGCTGCCTTTCTTTGGATCCATCAGGTCCGTGGGGACAAAGCTGTAGTTGGACATGTTGTTTTGCTTCATGTTGTTGAACTTGCTCTGATTTGCAATCGCTTCCATTGCGACGTCACTCAGCGGCTGGCCCAGGAAGCCCCCAAGCTTCACCAAGGCCCCTCGCATGTCCTGAGGGAAGTGGGGAGGAATAAACTTTAACGACAAATTACATAGAAACATAGAAAATAGGTGCAGGAGGAGGCCATTCGGCCCTTCGGGCCAGCACTGCCATTCACTGTGATCATGGCTGATCATCCACAATCAGTAACCCGTGCCTGCCTTCTCCCCATACCCCTTGATTCCACTAGCCCCTAGAGCTCTATCTAACTCTCTATTAAATTCATCCAGTGAATCGGCCTCCACTGCCCTCTGTGGCAGAGAATTCCACAAATTCACAACTCTCTGGGTGAAAAAGTTCCTTCTCACCTCAGTTTTAAATGGCCTCCCCTTTATTCTTAGACTGTGTGGCCCCTTGGTTCTGGACTCCCCCAACATTGGGAACGTTTTTCCTGCATCTATCAAAATTAGAAATACTTTTTTGACCACTGGATTAGTTTTGTTATAAAGCCATTTCAACTTATCCTGTTGAGTGTAGAAAACAAAACAGTGTTTCAAGCATTAACGGGCGAAATGTGTACGAAGGAACTGCAGATGCTGGTTTACACCGAAGGTAGACACGAAAAGTTGGAGTAACTCAGCGGGTCAGGCAGCATCTGTGGAGAACGTGGATCGGTGACGTTTCACAGAGTGCTGGAGTAACTCAGCGGGTCAGGCAGCATCTATGGAGAACATGGATAGGTGACGTACGTTTCACAGAGTGCTGGAGTAACTCAGCAGGTCACAACGGATCACAATGAATGGCGGTGCTGGCTCTAAGGGCCAAATGGCCTTCTCCTGCACCTATTTTCTATGTTTCTATGTTTCAAAACAAAGAATATCACTGTGACTTGCCACATGTGACACTAAAGTACTCATTCATTCATTCATTCATTCATTCATTCACCTACCTCCAGCATCTCTTCGTAGGTTAGAAACAAGATATTATCCTTGTCCTTTAATGGCCACCAGCTCTTAATGTGGTCAAACCAGGAGCCAAACATCACTACCAGAAGCAAAACAAAAATAACTCAATGAGGATAAAAAATACAATATTCTTTAATGTATAAACAATCACTTCTATCAAAGCACGGAAGGGCTTAAAATCTAGACTGCATTCATAATGGATAGGGGCAGACTTAGGCCAACCAGCGATCCCCGCACACTAACACTATCCTACACACACTGGGGACAATTTACAATTTTCACCAAGCCGATTAGTCTACAAACCCGCACGTCTTTGGAGTGTGGGAGGAAACCGGAGCACCCGGATAAAACACATGCAGGTCACGGAGAGAACGTGCAAACTCCGTGCAGACAGCACCCGTAGTCAGGATGGAACCTAGGTCTCCGGCGCTGTGAGGCAGCAGCTCTACCCGCTGCGACACCGTGCCGCCCAAATTTTATTTATTGAACTTCCATTTTTCATTTGTTTTACTGTGTTATTTATTGAGTACTGTGTTTACCAACCTGTTGTGCTACTGTAAGTATAAATGTCATTGTTCCATTTCCGTACACATAACGATTAGACACTCTTGACTCTTGTGACTATTAACAATAATAAACCATTACAAATATAACGAGCGACACGATGGCACAGCGGGTAGCACCTTGCACCACCAGAGAACCGGCTTCCATCGTGACCACGGGCGCTGTCTGTACGGAGTTTGTACGTTCTCCCCGTGACTGCGTGGGTTTTCTCCGGGTGCTCCGGTTTCCTCGCACACTCCAAAGTGTGGGTTTGTAGGTTAATTGGCTTCGGTATAATCGCAAAAATGTCTTTCATGTGTGTAGGATAGTGTTAGTGTGCGGGGATCGCTGGTCGGTGCGGACTCGGTGGGCCGAAGGGCCTGTTTCAGCGCTGTATCTCTAAAATAAACTGTTAGGGCTTCCTCCGGGCGCTCCGGTTTCCTCCCACATCCCAAAGACGTGCGGGTTTGCAGGTTAATTGTCCCTCTGTAAATTGCCCCCCAGTGTGTCGGGGAGTGGATGGGAAAGTGGGATAACACGGAACTAGTGTGAACGGGCGATCGCTGGTCGGCGGGGATTCGATGGGCCGAAGGGCCTGTTTCCACGCTGTATCTCTAAAGAAAAACTATTTTCCATTTCCTGGGTTCAGTTCTTGATATTGGTGCAATTATGTCCCAACTTAACAATACTTTTAACAAGTGGCAAAGTACACACCAGGAACTAAACTAAACCAAACAAATACGGAAAATTACCCTTTCCTTCCAAGAACTTGTCAATGAACTCCTCTAAAGTGCCCGGGTCCTCCAGGAACGTGGCCATATTGTGGTAGTGAAAAGAGGACACAAGGGCATCCTTTGGATTGCGGGCCACATATATCACCTACAAAATTTAACACAAATATATTCAGTCTGCAAGAAGTGATGCTAGTTTTAAAACCATTGACAGTTTAGCAAGATTACAACATCACGATTATCTTAGTTCGAGACCCTTATTCAGATGTTAGTCGAAACGCACCCATTCCTTCTCTCCAGAAATGCTGTCTGTCCCTCCGCTCAGTCCGTCTTAACCTACCTGATCTCCCGGTGGCTCAGCACTTCAACTCCCGAACAACCCAGAGGCCAGGAGACACAGAGTGCTGGAGTAACTCAACGGGTCAGGCAGCATCTGTGGGGAACATGGATAGGTGACGTTTCACAGAGTGCTGGAGTAACTCAGCGGGTCAGGCAGCATCTGTGGAGAACATGGATAGGTGACGTTTCACAGAGTGCTGGAGTAACTCAGCGGGTCAGGCAGCATCTGTGGGGAACATGGATAGGTGACGTTTCACAGAGTGCTGGAGTAACTCAGCGGGTCAAGCAGCATCTCTGGGGAACATGGATAGGTGACGTTTCACAGAGTGCTGGAGTAACTCAGCGGGTCAAGCAGCATCTCTGGGGAACATGGATAGGTGACGTTTCACAGAGTGCCCAATTTGCATCACTCTGACAATGGAGGAGGCCCAGGACAGAAAGGTCAGATTGGGAATGAGAGGGGGAGTTGAAGTGCTGAGCCACCGGGAGATCAGGTAGGTTAAGGCGGACTGAGCGGAGGGACAGACAGCATTTCTGGAGTGAAGGAATGGGTGACGTTTCGACTAACGTCTGAATAAGGGTCTCGAACCAAAGGGATATCGGGAGAAAGCTGGAACGGGGTACTGATTTTAGATGATCAGCCATGATCATATTGAATGGTGGTGCTGGCTCGAAGGGCCTGAATGGCCTCCTCCTGCACCAATTTTTCTATGTTTTCGATGTTTCTATACCACCCATTCCTTCTCTCCAGAGATGCTGCCTGTCCCGCTGAGTTACTCCAGTATTTTGTGTCTATCTTCGGTGTAAACCGGCATCTGCAGTTCCTTCCCACGCATACGGTGATGTGGGGGTTGGTTGGTTGGTTGGCTAAATAACCGCAGTAAATGGGCCAGAGTGTGTGGGGGGGGGGGGGAGGATGAACCAGGGGGGGAGTTACAGAATCAAAGGGGGAAAAAATGAGCCCCTTCACCCTCCATACTGATGTTACGATCAATTTGCTATCACCTAATTCACCGCACGCTACTAGTTTACTTTAGTTTAGAGACACAGCGCGGAAACAGGCCCTTTCGGCCCACCGGGTCCGCGCCGACCAGCGATCCCCGCACACTAATGCCATCTTATACCCACTAGTGGACAATTTTTACATTTATACCAAGTCAATTAACCTACAAACCTGCACGTCTTTGGAGTGTGGGAGGAAACCGAAGATAGACAATAGACAATAGGTGCAGGAGGAGGCCATTTGGCCCTTCGAGCCTGTACGCACCGCCATTCAATGTGATCATGGCTGATCATTCTCAATCAGTACCCTGTTCCTGCCTTCTCCCCATACCCCCTGACTCCGCTATCCTTAAGAGCTCTATCCAGCTCTCTCTTGAATGCATTCAGAGAATTGGCCTCCACTGCCTTCTGAGGCAGAGAATTCCACAGATTCACAACTCTCAGACTGAAAAAGTTTTTCCTCATATACGTTCTAAATGGCTGACCCCTTATTCTTAAACTGTGGCCCCTTGTTCTGGACTCCCCCAACATTGGGAACATGTTTCCTGCCTCTAACGTGTCCAACCCCTTAATAATCTTATACGTTTCGATAAGATCTCCTCTCATCCTTCTAAATTCCAGTGTAGTCGAGCCTAAGATCTCGGAGAAAACCCACGCAGAACGTACAAACTCCGTACAGACGGCGCCCGTAGTCGGGATGGAACCCGGGTCTCCGGCGCTGCATTCGCTGTAAGGCGGCAACTCTACCGCTGCTAATTGGGTGGAAAAACCAACGCTACCTCACCTTGGCTTTTGATTCAAAGAAGGTCTTTGGCATCATGTCGTAATGAAGGTGGGTCACCATCTGTCGGGGAGACGGTCTCTCCTCCAGCAAGCCTTTAGCAGTAACGTGCTCTAACCAGGGGACCCGACGCCAGTTTGGAACAGTGAGGACCGTTGTCAGATCCCCACCGTTGTAGATGAGAGGAATTATTTCTTGCATCCATGTAGTGCCTGTTTGTACAAACAGCAGAGCTCAGCAACATATATTACAGCTGCCCATCATCCTGAAACCTCACCATTTCCTTCTCTCCAGCCCACACCGGCCAACAATGTCCCAGCTACACTAGTCCCACCTGCCCACACCGGCCAACAATGTCCCAGCTACACTAGTCCCACCTGCCCACACCGGCCAACAATGTCCCAACTACACTAGTCCCACCTGCCCACAACGGCCAACATGCCCCATCTACACTAGTCCCACCTGCCCACACCGGCCAACATGTCCCAGCTACACTAGTCCCACCTGCCCACACCGGCCAACAATGTCCCAGCTACACTAGTCCCACCTGCCCACACCGGCCAACATGCCCCATCTACACTAGTCCCACCTGCCCACACCGACCAACATGCCCCATCTACACTAGTCCCACCTGCCCACACCGGCCAACATGCCCCATCTACACTAGTCCCACCTGCCCACACCGGCCAACATTGTCCCAGCTACACTAGTCCCACCTGCCCACACCGGCCAACAATGTCCCAGCTACACTAGTCCCACCTGCCCACACCGGCCAACATGCCCCATCTACACTAGTCCCACCTGCCCACACCGGCCAACAATGCCCCATCTACACTAGTCCCACCTGCCCACACCGGCCAACAATGCCCCATCGACACTAGTCCCACCTGCCCACACCGGCCAACAATGCCCCATCTACACTAGTCCCACCTGCCCACACCGGCCAACATGCCCCATCTACACTAGTCCCACCTGCCCACACCGGCCAACATGCCCCAGCTACACTAGTCCCACCTGCCCACACTGGCCAACATGCCCCATCTACACTAGTCCCACCTGCCCACACCGGCCAACATGCCCCATCTACACTAGTCCCACCTGCCCACACCGGCCAACAATGTCCCAGCTACACTAATCCCACCCGCCCACACCGGCCAACAATGCCCCATCTACACTAGTCCCACCTGCCCACACCGGCCAACAATGCCCCATCTACACTAGTCCCACCTGCCCACACCGGCCAACAATGCCCCATCTACACTAGTCCCACCTGCCCACACCGGCCAACAATGCCCCAGCTACACTAGTCCCACCCGCCCACACCGGCCAACAATGCCCCATCTACACTAGTCCCACCTGCCCACACCGGCCAACAATGCCCCAGCTACACTAGTCCCACCCGCCCACACCGGCCAACAATGCCCCAGCTACACTAGTCCCACCTGCCTGCGCTTGGTCCATATCCCTCCAAACCTGTCCTATCCATGTACCTGTCCAACTGTTTCTTAAACATTGGGATAGTCCCAGTGGGGGGGGGGGGGGGGGGGGGTCAGGGTGGGGGTCAGGGTGGGGGTGGGTGGGGGTCAGGGTGGGGATGGGGGGGGTGGGGGTCAGGGGGGGGTGGGTGGGGGTCAGGGTGGGGATGGGGGGGGGTGGGGGTCAGGGTGGGGGTGGGTGGGGGTCAGGGTGGGGATGGGGGGGTGGGGGTCAGGGTGGGGGTGGGTGGGGGTCAGGGTGGGGATGGGGGGGTGGGGGTCAGGGTGGGGATGGGGGGGTGGGGGTCAGGGTGGGGGTCAGGGTGGGGGTGGGGGTCAGGGTGGGGATGGGGGGGGTGGGGGTCAGGGTGGGGGTCAGGGTGGGGGTCAGGGTGGGGGTCAGGGTGGGGGTCAGGGTGGGGATGGGGGGGGTGGGGGTCAGGGTGGGGGTCAGGGTGGGGATGGGGGGGTGGGGGTCAGGGTGGGGATGGGGGGGTCGGGGTCAGGGTGGGGGTGGGTGGT
>NC_135958.1:80729710-80764689 GCF_053455715.1 Rhinoraja longicauda
CACAACTCTCTGAGTGAAAACGTTTTTCCTCATCTCCGTTATAAATGGCCGACCCCTTATTCTTAAACTGTGGCCCCTGGTTCTGGACTCCCCCAACATTGGGAACATGTTTCCTGCCTCTAACGTGTCCAACCCCTTAATAATCTTATATGTTTCGATAAGATCCCCTCTCATCCCGTCTGTACGGAGTTTGTACGTTCTCCCCGTGACCTGTGTGGGTTTTCTCCGAGATCTTCGGTTCGCTCCCACACAGTTTGTAGGTTAATTGGCTTCGGTGATAACAATAGTAGATTGTCCCCAGTGTGTGTGTGTGTGTGTGTGTAGGATAGTGTTAGTGAACGGGGAGGTCGTGGACAGCACGGACTCGGTGGGCCGAAGGGCCTGTTTCCGCGCTGTACCCCCAAACCAAACTAAACTAAAACTACATGTAAAATATGGATGAAGTCACAGAGAACCAGGAAACACAGCGATTACTCAGCAGATCAGGCAGTCTCTGCGGAGAAGGAAACAGAGTTTGTGTCTCATGTGGCCGACCTTTCATCAGAACTGGAAAGACAAGAAACACGTGCTGAGAGGGAGGAAGGGAATGTGAAGAAGATGCTGGAGGCTTGGGCTGTCCAAGTGAAGTGACTGGTGTCTAATTAAACCATGACTGAACTCGATCGAGAGAACATCGCCAGGTAAACATTGTGTGGGGAGGAACTGCAGGTGCTGGCTTAAACCGAAGACAGACACAAAGTGCTGGAGTAACTCAACGGGACAGGCAGCATCTCCGGAGAGACGGAAAGGGTGATGTTCCTGGACGAGACGGCCCCAAACGTGGCCTCCCCGGAGATGCTGCCTGTCCCGCTGAGTTACTCCAGCGCTCTGTGTCTGTCTCAGGTAAAGATCACTGGGATGGTGAGGGGTTGACTGATGGGAATCAGGGGTGAAGCAGGAGGATGGAGAGAGCCAGTGGGGACAGGCAGCATCTGGGGTTGATATCACCGCACTGCACAACCAGTCCCAACACAAATAAACACGGCTGTTCCTTCTCAACTCCCAAAGGGATGGGATCCTCCAGATGGAAGATGAGGGCAGGGTACAGAGAGGTTGTTGCCAGGACTAGAGGGTGTGAGCTACAGGGAGAGGTTGAGCAGGCTGGGTCTCTATTCCATGGAGCGCAGGAGGATGAAGGGTGATCTCATAGAGGTGGACAAAATCATGAGGGGAATAGATCGGGTAGACGCACAGAGTCTCTTGCCCAGAGTCGGGGAATCGAGGACCAGAGGACATAGGTTCAGGTTTGGAGGGATATGGACCAAGCGCAGGCAGGTGGGACTAGTGTAGCTGGGGCCTGTTGTCCGAGGGGGGGAGGGGGAGGGGGGGATATTTAATGGGAGAACGTACAAACTCCGTACAGACAGCACCCATAGTCGGAGTCTCTGGTGCTGTGAGGCAGCAGCTCTACCCCGCTGCGCCACCACTGAGTTCTTCCAGCACTGTATTTCCCTGGAAATTTAAGGTGTCATCACACAAACCAGCCTCCCTTCCACCGACTCCATCTACACCTCACGCTGCCTCGGCAAGGCCAGCAGCCCAGACCATCACACAAACAAACCTCCCTCCCACTGACTCCATCTACACCTCACGCTGCCTCGGCAAGGCCAGCAGCCCAGACCATCACACAGAACAAACCTCCCTCCCACTGACTCCATCTACACCTCACGCTGCCTCGGCAAGGCCAGCAGCATCATCAAGGACCAGTCTCACCCCGGCCACTCCCTCTCCTCCCCTCTCCCATCGGGCAAGAGGTACAGAAGTGTGAAAACGCACACGTCCAGATTCAGGGACAATTTCTTCCCGGCTGTTATCAGGCAACTGAACCGTCCTCTCACCAACTAGAGAGCGGTCCTGACCTCCCATCTACCTCATTGGAGACCCTCGAACTATCCTTGATCGGACTTTGCTGGCTTTACCTTGCACTAAATGTTATTCCCTTATCATGTATCTGTAAACTGTGAACGGCTCGATTGTAATTGTAATCGTGTATTGGCTTTCTGCTGAATGGTTAGCACGCAACAAAAGCTTTTCACTGTACCTCGGTACAGGTGATGATAAACTGAACTGAACTATCAGGCAATTCAGAAGGTCAGGGGCACATTTCTAGTTCCCCGTCATTAATCCTCCAACCTACCCTACCTTCGACCCTGAGTGTAGGAAGGAACTGCAGATGCTAGGGATATGGGGAGAAGGCAGGCACGGGTCACTAATTGTGGATGATCAGCCATGATCACAATGAATGGTAGTGCTGGAGATGGATTCTTAGAACAGCTTGTACTGGAGCCTACCAGGGAGAAGGCAATTCTGGATTTAGTGTTGTGTAATGATCCTGATCTGGTAAGGGGACTAGAGGTAAAAGAGCCATTAGGAGGCAGTGATCACAACATGATAAGTTTTACTCTGCAAATGGAAAGGCAGAAGGGAAAATCGGAAGTGTCGGTATTACAGTATAGCAAAGGGGATTACAGAGGCATGAGGCGGGAGCTGGCCAAAATTGATTGGAAGGAGGCCCTAGCAGGGAAGACGGTAGAACAGCAATGGCAGGTATTCCTGGGAATAATGCAGAGGTTGCAGGATCAATTTATCCCAAAGAGGCGGAAAGACTCTAAGGGGAGTAAGAGACACCTGTGGCTGACAAGGGAAGTCAGGGACAGCATAAAAATTAAGGAGAGGAAGTATAACATAGCAAAGAAGAGTGGGAAGACAGAGGATTGGGACTCTTTTAAAGAGCAACAAAAGTTAACTAAAAAGGCAATACGGGGAGAAAAGATGAGGTACGAGGGTAAACTAGCCAATAATATAAAGGAGGATAGCAAAAGTTTTTTTTAGGTACGTGAAGAGGAAAAAAACAGTCAAGGCAAATGTGGGTCCCTTGAAGACAGAAGCAGGGGAATTTATTATGGGGAACAAAGAAATGGCAGACGAGTTAAACCGTTACTTTGGATCTGTCTTCACTGAGGAAGATACACACAATCTCCCAAATGTTCTAGGGGCCGGAGAACCTAGGGTGATGGAGGAACTGAAGGAAATCCACATTAGGCAGGAAATGGTTTTGGGTAGACTGATGGGACTGAAGGCTGATAAATCCCCAGGGCCTGATGGTCTGCATCCCAGAGTACTTAAGGAGGTGGCTCTAGAAATAGTGGAAGCATTGGAGATCATTTTTCAATGTTCTATAGATTCAGGATCAGTTCCTGTGGATTGGAGGATAGCAAATGTTATCCCACTTTTTAAGAAAGGAGGGAGAGAGAAAACGGGTAATTATAGACCAGTTAGTCTGACATCAGTGGTGGGGAAGATGCTGGAGTCAATTATAAAAGACGAAATTGCTGAGCATTTGGATAGCAGTAACGGGATCATTCCGAGTCAGCATGGATTTACGAAGGGGAAATCATGCTTGACAAATCTATTGGAATTTTTTGAGGATGTAACTAGGAAAATTGACAGGGGAGAGTCAGTGGATGTAGTGTACCTCGACTTTCAGAAAGCCTTCGACAAGGTCCCACATAGGAGATTAGTGGGCAAAATTAGAGCACATGGTATTGGGGGTAGGGTACTGACATGGATAGAAAATTGGTTGACAGACAGAAAGCAAAGAGTGGGGATAAATGGGTCCCTTTCGGAATGGCAGGCAGTGACCAGTGGGGTACCGCAAGGTTCGGTGCTGGGACCCCAGCTATTTACGATATACATTAATGACTTAGATGAAGGGATTAAAAGTACCATTAGCAAATTTGCAGATGATACTAAGCTGGGGGTAGTGTGAATTGTGTGGAAGATGCAATAAGGCTGCAGGGTGACTTGGACAGGTTGTGTGAGTGGGCGGATACATGGCAGATGCAGTTTAATGTAGATAAGTGTGAGGTTATTCACTTTGGAAGTAAGAATAGAAAGGCAGATTATTATCTGAATGGTGTCAAGTTAGGAAGAGGGGATGTTCAACGAAATCTGGGTGTCCTAGTGCATCAGTCACTGAAAGGAAGCATGCAGGTACAGCAGGCAGTGAAGAAAGCCAATGGAATGTTGGCCTTCATAACAAGAGGAGTTGAGTATAGGAGCAAAGAGGTCCTTCTACAGTTGTACCGGGCCCTGGTGAGACCGCACCTGGAGTACTGTGTGCAGTTTTGGTCTCCAAATTTGAGGAAGGATATTCTTGCTATTGAGGGCGTGCAGCGTAGGTTCACTAGGTTAATTCCCGGAATGGAGGGACTGTCGTATGTTGAAAGGCTGGAGCAATTAGGCTTGTATACACTGGAATTTAGAAGGATGAGAGGGGATCTTATTGAAACATATAAGATAATTAGGGGATTGGACACATTAGAGGCAGGAAACATGTTCCCAATGTTGGGGGAGTCCAGAACAAGGGGCCACAGTTTAAGAATAAGGGGTAGGCCATTTAGAACGGAGATGAGGAAGAACCTTTTCAGTCAGAGAGTGGTGAAGGTGTGGAATTCTCTGCCTCAGAAGGCAGTGGAGGCCAGTTCGTTGGATGGTTTCAAGAGAGAGCTGGATAGAGCTCTTAAGGATAGCGGAGTGAGGGGGTATGGGGAGAAGGCAGGAACGGGGTACTGATTGAGAGTGATCAGCCATGATCGCATTGAATGGCGGTGCTGGCTCGAAGGGCTGAATGGCCTACTCCTGCACCTATTGTCTATTGTCTATTGTCTATTGTCTATTGCTGGCTTGAAGGCCCGAATGGCCTCATCCTGCACCTATTTTCTATGTTTCTATGCTGGTTTTAAACCAGTAGATCTGAAGAAGGGTCTCGACCCAAAACGTCACCTATCCATGTTCTCCAGAGATGCTGCCTGACCCGCTGAGTTACTCCTCCGGCATTTTGTGAATATCTTAGACTCCTACATCAGCCTGATACAATTTCAAGGAACTGCACCACACCTTCCATGCAGTCCCTAAGGCCCAGTGTGACATTTAGCAGCTCTAGGTAACCTGCCTGCCCTGTTTGCACGTGTACCGTACACTGTGCGCTGCATTCCCCTGATCTGCTGTCTATCGTCAGCGCTCTTGATTTCCAATAATTCCACTCTGCTTTCGGTGTGTTGTTCTCTCGAACTAATCTCCTTTGTCCAATGGGGAGAAGGAAGTTTGCTGGAATTCACAGCGTCTCTCTGCAGTTAAAAACCTGCTCGTCTTCTCCCCCCCCCATGATCGCGGGGCAGTACCGCCAAGGGGGTTTGGGGAGAAGGCAGGAACGGGGTACTGATTGAGAATGATCAGCCATGATCACATTGAATGGTGGTGCTGGCTCGAAGGGCCGAATGGCCTCTTCCTGCACCTATTGTCTATTGTCTATTGGCCCACAATGTCATCCTCCATCCCGGGGATCAATCTCGTATCTTTGTCGTACGCAGTGCCAAGCAGAACTTCTCTCCTCTGACCCACCAAGTCCCTCCATTCTCTGCACATCCCCGCGCTGTCCGAAGAAGGCTCTCCACCCGTTCCTTCTCTCCAGAGATGCTGCCTGTCCCGCTGAGTTACTCCAGCTTTGCGTGCCTATCCAAAAGCCTCTCAAACAGCCACTATCGAATCTGCCTCCACCAGCACCCCTGGCACCCACCACCCTCTGTGTGAAAAAAACCTGCCCCCCCACATCTCCTTTAAACCTTGCCCCTCTCACCTTAAAGCTGCGCCCTCTATTCTTTGACATTTCCACTCTGGTCAAAACGTTCTGACTGTCTACCCTATCTCATCATTTTATAACCTTCCATCAAGTTTCCAAATGAGAGTGTTTTTTTTAATAGATTTCTGCAATTTTCACCTTGTTGGTGACAAATTTTGGAATCCATTCCAAGGGTTAGTTTAGTTTAGTTTAGTTTAGATTTAGAGATACAGCGTGGAAACAGGCCCTTCGGCCCACCGGGTCCGTGCCGACCAGCGATCCACGCACACTAACACTATCCTACACACACTAGGGACAATGTTTACATTTGCTCAGACAATTAACCTACATACCTGCACGTCTTTGGAGTGCGGGAGGAAACCGAAGATCTCGGAGAAAACCCACGCAGGTCACGGGGAGAACGTACAGACTCCGCACAGACGGCGCCCGTAGTCAGGATGGAACCCGGGTCTCCGGCGCTGCATTCGCTGTAAGGCAGCAGCTCTACCCGCTGCGCCACCGTGACCGCCCACTGAAGGATAGTCTTATCGTTCAATTTGAAAGACACAGATTAACACAAGAGGGATGTAGAGGCTTTGGAGAGAGTGCAGAAGAGATTTACCAGATCGCTGCCTGGATTAAAGGGGATCAGCTTTCAGGAGAGGATACTCAAACATGGATTACTTTATCTAGAACGGGCTGAGGGGAGAAAGCCACATCTGTGGAGAACATGGATGGGTGACGTTTCACAGAGTGCTGGAGTAACTCAGCGGGTCAGGCAGCATCTGTGGAGAACGTGGATAGGTGACGTTTCACAGAGTGCTGGAGTAACTCAGCGGGTCAGGCAGCATCTCTGTGTATACTTACAGTATCTATACACGCACACTTAACTTTCCTCCTCATTTATTACATTGTTTACACTGTACTATGTTTACACACGCAGTTGTGCTGCTGGAAGTAGGAATGTCATTGCTCTATCTGAGACACACGACAATAAAACACCAGACTCTTCATGGGCAGAGAGAGAATGGTTGAGGGAGCCACTGGAAGAGAGGTTTAAAACCACATTTGGGAGTGAGGAGCAGATTAATGCGAGTTATTTATGGTTACAGATGATGTGTCATGTGTCAGCCTGTGATACCAATAACTATGGAAAATAACTCGCTGTGTGCAGAGCTCCAGGGCTTTCAGTGTTCCACACGCCAACACATCCCTGTGTTGCCACCCCCACACCCCGGCTAACCCACCCCCCACTGTGCATCAACGCTCCCTCTCACGACCCACCCTGTGCACCAAACACAGACGCAAAGTGCTGGAGTAACTCAGTGGGTCAGGCTTCACCCGCGGTGATCAAGGAATAAGTGACGTTTCTTCATCGTGACCCTTCTTCAGACAATACAGTACAATACAATACAGGGGGTGGGAGGTTGGGGGGGAGGGGGGGTGGGAGGTTGGGGGGGAGAGTGGGGTTGGAGGTTGGGGGGGAGAGGGGGGGGTGGGAGGTTGGGAGGGGAGGGGGGGGGTGGGAGGTTGGGAGGGGAGGGGGGGTTGGAGGTTGGGGGGGAGTGGGAGGTTGGGGGGGGAGAGGGGGGTTGGAGGTTGGGGGGGGAGTGGGGGAGGTTGGGGGGGGAGGGGGGCGAAGGGTGAATTAGAAAGCAGGATCGGAAACAAACCGTTGGCAAGTGATAGGTGGATACTGGCGAGGGAGGGTGTTTGATCGGCAGATGATTGGACAAAGGCCAGAGATGAGAAGACAAAAAGTGCGAGATAAGAGGAGCAAAATTGTGAAGCTAGAGGAAGGAATGTCAGGGTGGGGGGTGGGTGGGGGGGGGGAGTGAAGAGCTGGAGGCGAGAAAAGACTACAATGATCCTAGGAAATGTTGGGCGAGTCCAGAACCAGGGGCCACAGTCTTAGAATAAAGGGGAGGCCATTTAAAACTGAGGTGAGAAGAAACGTTTTCACCTACTGCTGCATCTACAATGGTGGGGAGTGTGGTGTGTGTGATGGGCTGGGCTACATCTACAATGGAGTACGTGGTGCAGCGGGTGGAGCCGCTGCCTCACAGCGCCAGTTACCCGGGATCGATCCCGACTTCGGGCTCTGCCTGCTTGTGTGTCTGTCTGTCTGTGTGGAGTTTGCACGTTCTCCCCGTGACCGCGTGGGTTTCCTCCGGGCGCTCCGGTTTCCTCCCGCGTCCCAAAGAAGTGCGGGTTTGTGGGTTAATCGGCCCCTCGTGTGCAGGGAGTGGATGGGAAAGTGGGATAACACGCAACGAGTGTGTGAGTGGGCGATCGGTGGGCGGCACGGACTCGGTGGGCCGAAGGGCCTGTTTCCCTGCTGTGCCTTTCAGGGATTGAATGTGGCTGCTGGGTTGGCATCCTGGCGACGTGTTATCTCTTCACGTCTTCTGATTTAATCCTGTTTTCTTTTAACGATGAATGCTGCGGATAATTCAATGCTGAGGCTTGTGTGTGTTCCTAGGCAACTGAGCAGGCGGCCTGTGAACTGCCTGTTTGGGCAGACCCCTGCGCGTGTGTGCGATGCCGATGGAGACCCAAGCTGCTGGAGGAGGGGGGGCTCAGGATTTCTCTCTATCCCCCCCCCCCAGCCCCCACCCCACGCCACTGGGGGCTAGTGTTGAGACGAGGGTCACCTGTACAGCTCCAAAGTTAAGTCGGTGCGGCAGGACATTTAGACTCCAAGATGGTCAACAACTGAGGAAGTACAGAGATGATCAGTCTGAAGAAGGGTCTCGACCCGAAACGTCGCCCATTCATTCTCTCCCGAGATGCTGCCTGACCCGCTGAGTTACTCCAGCACTCTGTGAAACGTCACCTATCCATGTTCTCCACAGATGCTGCCTGACCCGCTGAGTTACTCCAGCATTGTGTGAAATAATAACCTTCGATTTGTACCAGCATCTGCAGTTATTTTCTTACAAGTACAGAGGTGAGATAGATCGATGGATAATTACTGGGTCAACACTTTACTGTCACATTGTACAAAAGGCACGATTTCTTAGTTCTGTAACAAGCTACAACTGGAACTTAGAAGAATGAGAGGGGATCTTATCAAAACGTATAAGATTATTAAGGGGTTAGAGGCAGGAAACATGTTCCCAATGTTGGGGGAGTCCAGAACCAGGGGCCACAGTTTAAGAATAAGGGGTTGGCCAATTAGAACGGAGATGAGGAAAAACTTTTCCAGTCAGAGAGTTGTGAATCTGTGGAATTCTCTGCCTCAGAAGGCAGTGGAGGCCAATTCTCTGAATGCATTCAAGAGAGAGCTGGATAGAGCTCTTAAGGATAGTGGAGTCAGGGGGTATGGGGAGAAGGCAGGAACGGGGTACTGATTGAGAATGATCAGCCATGATCACATTGAATGGCGGTGCTGGCTCGAAGGGCCGAATGGCCTCCTCCTGCACCTATTTTTTCTATGTTTCTATGTAGCGACAATGACCGTGTTAACGGCAAATCTGTGCGCAGCGGGGAATAGTGGAAGGAACAGTGAGTTTGTTAAACGATCGATACTGGCGAACGTCTGCTGGGCCCCACACACAGTAGAGAACAAAGGCAGGGGGAAAGTAATAAATGTTACACAGCAGACCGACACAGAGTGGTGGAGTAACTCAGCGGGTCAGGCAGCATCTGTGGAGAACATGGACAGACAGGGCTTTGGATTGGGACCCTTCTTCAGGCTGCAAGAGTCTGTGCCATCAGTTCCCACCCACCCACCCACCCACCCACCCAACCACTCGCCCACCCGCTCGCCCACCCGCTGCCCGCTCACCCACCCACCCGCTCACCCACCCACCCACCCACCCACCCACCCGCTCACCCACCCACCCACCCACCCACCCACCCACCCACCCACCCACCCACCCCCCACCCACCCACCCACCCACCCACCCCCCACCCACCCACCCACCCACCCACTCACCCACCCACCCACCCACCCGCCCACCCACCCACCGACCTGCTCACCCGCCCACCCACCCACCCGCCCACCCACCCACCCACCCACCCACCCACCCACCCACCCACCCAACCGCTCGCCCACCCGCTCGCCCACCCGCTGCCCGCCTGCCCGCCCGCCCGCCCACCCGCCCACCCGCTCACCCGCCCACCCGCTCACCCACCCACCCACCCAACCCACCCACCCCCCACCCACCCACCCACCCGCCCACCCACCCACCCGCCCACCCACCCACCCGCCCACCCACCCACCGACCTGCTCACCCGCCCACCCACCCACCCGCCCACCCACCCACCCACCCACCCACCCGCTCACCCACCCACCCACCTACCTGCTCACCCACCCACCCACCCATCTGCTCACCCACCCACCCACCCACCCACCCACCCACCCACCCACCCGCTCACCCACCCACCCACCCACCGCTCACCCACCCACCCACCTGCTCACCCACCCACCCGCCCACCCACCCACCCACCCACCCACCCACCCGCTCACCCAACCCACCCACCCCCCACCCACCCACCCACCCGCCCACCCACCCACCCGCCCACCCACCCACCCGCCCACCCACCCACCGACCTGCTCACCCGCCCACCCACCCACCCGCCCACCCACCCACCCACCCACCCACCCGCTCACCCACCCACCCACCCACCGCTCACCCACCCACCCACCTGCTCACCCACCCACCCGCCCACCCACCCACCCACCCACCTGCTCACCCACCCACCCACCCACCCACCCACCCGCTCACCCACCCACCCACCCACCCACCGCTCACCCACCCACCCACCTGCTCACCCACCCACCCACCCACCCGCTCACCCACCCACCCACCCACCTGCTCACCCACCCACCCACCCACCCACCTGCTCACCCTGCTCACCCACCCACTCACCCGCCCACCTGACCACCCACCCTCCCAATCACTCACCCACACTCCTACCCACCCACCCTCCTACTCTCCCACCCACCCTCTCACCCACCCACCCGCCATTGGTGGAGCGGGAGTACGTGGGCGCTGGCTGGGCGAGGTCACGTGGGGCGTGGGGCTTTGACGTCACCTTGTCCCGTCACTGGGAGTGCGATCATGGCTCCCCCCTCCCTCCCTGCAATGGGCTGCAGGTCTTAATTGAACATGTGAGCTGTAATTATCTGGAATCTTCCGCGTTGCAGAGCTGATCCAACTGGTCTTACCTGAGCATCAGTGGCAGCCGCTAGGCAGGGGAGTGGCAGGCGAGAGAACTATGAAACTGCCAGCCCTGGCACAACGCTGGGGCAAAGTAACCCCTCAAGTAACCCTTGCCTCCCCTCTCTCCCCGTCCCTCCCCCACCCTAGTTCCCCGACCAGTTTCACCGTACTCCTGAATAAACTTTACTGATTGTGTGTCTGGAGGATAGATGTTGTCGAGCTAGAAAGGGTTCAGAGAAGGTTTACGAGGATGTTGCCAGGACTGGAGGGTGTGAGCTACAGGGAGAGGTTGAGCAGGCTGGGTCTCTATTCCATGGAGCGCAGGAGGATGAGGGGTGATCTTATAGAGGTGTACAAAATCATGAGAGGAATAGATCGGGTAGATGCACAGAGTCTCTTGCCCAGAGTAGGGGAATCGAGGACCAGAGGACATAGGTTCAAGGGAAAAGATTTAATAGGAATCCGAGGGGTAACTTTTTCACACAGTGGGTGGTGGGTGTATGGAACGAGCTGCCAGAGGAGGCAGTTGAGGCTGGGACTATCCCAACGTTTAAGAAACAGTTGGACAGGTACATGGATAGGACAGGGTTGGAGGGATATGGACCAAGCGCAGGCAGGTGGGACTGGTGTAGCTGGGACATTGTTGGCCGGTATGGGCACGTTGGGCCGAAGGGCCTGTTTCCACACGGTATAATTCTGTGACTTATTGTCACCTTCCCCCTCACCTAACAATGAACCATTCGACATTTTCCTTGATCACCGTCTCCTTTGATCTGTTTTCACACCTTGCCCTTCCATATCTCTGCGTCTCCTCCTCCCCTGAATCTCAGACTGAAGAAGGGTCTCGACCCCGAAACGTCACCTGTCCATGTTCTCCACAGATGCTGCCTGACCCGCTGAGTTACTCCAGCATTTAGTGCCTAACAGGATACACACCATGGATTTAGGAATGTGAGAGATCAAACGTGCAGTGAAAGAAATCTCCACTCTTAATTTAGAGAACGATTGCGTTTTATTCACTTTTTCACACAGGGTGTGTGGAACGAGCTGCCAGAGGAGGTAGTTGAGGCTGGGACTATCCCATCGTTTAAGAAACAGTTGGACAGGTACATGGATAGGACAAGTTTGGAGGGATATGGACCAAGCGCAGGCAGGTGGGACTAGTGTAGCTGGGACATTGTTGGCCGGTGTGGGCAGGTGGGACTAGTGTAGTTGGGACATGTTGGCCGGCGTGGGCAGGTGGGACTAGTGTAGCTGGGACATGTTGGTCGGTGTGGGCAGGTGGGACTAGTGTAGATGGGGCATGTTGGCCGGTGTGGGCAGGTGGGACTAGTGTAGATGGGGCATGTTGGCCGGTGTGGGCAGGTGGGACTAGTGTAGCTGGGGCATGTTGGCCGGTGTGGGCAGGTGGAACTAGTGTAGATGGGGCATGTTGGCCGGTGTGGATGAGTTGGGCCGAAGGGCCTGTGTCCATACTGTATCACTCTATGACCAGGCCAGAGGTCACACCCTGTAGGTTCATCCAGGACCTGACCTCTCCCGCCTCACCTCCGTGTGAAATGGGACTCAGAGCAGAGGAGAAAAGGTCAGATCTCTACCCAATGCCGGCGGTCTCTCACTAATCCAAGCTCTAGTTTGGTGAGCAGAGGCTGGACACATTGACCGGGTAAATCTTTAGGTGTGTGTGGATCTTGGTGGTGATCTGGCTGTGGGTGTGGTTGGTGGAAGGTGGTGCATGGTGGAGGCAGTGTCCAGTTCTCCCTGTGGTTCGGGCTCCTGTTCCATCCGTCAGCTCTTGAAGTCTGGAGGTTCCCGTGAGCCGAGGTCCCTGGTCCTGTCCGAGCCGGGCAGCCCACTGGTCACTGGGTGAACCCAGGAGGTCGACTGGGTCACATGGCTGAAACATAGACGTCCGTCAGTGTGAGCAGCAGAATTAGGCCATTCGGCCCATCAAGTCTGGAGTAACTCAGCAGGTCAGGCAGCATCTCGGGAGAGAAGGAATGGGTGACGTTTCGGGTCGAGACCCTTCTTCAGTCTGCAGATGCTGGTACTGAAGAAGGGTCTCGACCCGAAACGTCACCCATTCCTTCTCTCCCGAGATGCTGCCTGACCTGCTGAGTTACTCCAGCATTTTGTGAATAAATCGATTTGTACCAGCGTCTGCAGTTATTTTCTTATACGGCCCATCAAGTCCACTCCGCCATTCAATCATGGCTGATCTCTCTCTCCCTCTCAACCCTATTCTCCTGCCTTCTCCCCACAACCCCTGACACCCGCACTGATCAAGAAACTTTGGACATTGATGGTTCTCCATTCTTCTTAGGACTGATGAAGAAACGTCACCTATCCATGTTCCCCAGAGATGCTGCCTGACCCGCTGAGTTACTCCAACACTCTGTGAAACGTCACCTATCCATGTTCTCCACAGATGCTGCCTGACCCGCTGAGTTACTCCAGCACTCTGTGAAACGTCACCTATCCATGTTCTCCACAGATGCTGCCTGACCCGCTGAGTTACTCCAGCACTCTGTGAAACGTCACCTATCCATGTTCTCCACAGATGCTGCCTGACCCGCTGAGTTACTCCAGCACTCTGTGCCTTCAGACTTTAGAGATACAGTGTGGAAACAAGCCCTAAACTGAAACCATGTTGGCCCTTCACTACGATCTCCCTGCTATCCTACATACACTAAGGACAATTTAACCAAAGCTAATTAACCAACAAACCGGGACATTTCTGGGCCTGTACGTCTCCTCATCTCCTGCATATTGGAAGGCCCAGAGAGAGTGGATGTGGGGAGGATGTTTCCACTAGAGGGAGAGTCTAGGACCAGAGGGCACAGCCTCAGAATTAAAGGACGTTCCTTTAGGAAGGAGATGAGGAGGAATTTCTTGAGTCAGAGGGTGGTGAATCTGTGTTTAATTTAGTTTAGTTTAGTTTAGAGATACAGCGTGGATCCAGGCACTTCGGCCCACACCGCCCAGCGATCCCCGCACACTAACACTATCCTACACACACTGGGGACATCTTTACATTTATGCCCAGCCAATTAACCTACAAACCTGCACGTCTTTGGAGAGTGGTAGGAAACCGAAGATCTCGGAGAAAACCCGAGCAGGTCACGGGGAGAACGTGCAAACTCCGCACAGACAGCGCCCGTAGTCGGGGTGGAACCCGGGTCTCCGGCGCTGTGAGGCAGCAGCTCTACCCGCTGCACCACCGTGCTATGCTGTGCCAAGTTCTTTGCCACTGAAGGCTGTGGAGGCCAAGTCAATGGATATTTTTGAGGCGGAAATTCACAGATTCTCGATCAGTGCGGGTGTCAGGGGTTATGGGGAGAAGGCAGGAGAATGGGGTATAGGAGGGAGAGATAGATCAGCCGTGATTGAATGGCGGAGTAGACATGATGGGCCGAATGGCCTAATTCTGCTCCAATCACATCTGGACCTAAGAAGGGATGGGAGCTGGGGTATAACCCTAACCCTAATGTCTGAAGAAGGGTCTCGACCTGAAACGTCACCCATCCCTTCTCTCCAGAGATGCTGCCTGTCCCGCTGAGTTACTCCAGCACTTGCATCTGCAGTTCCATCCTCCACATGTCATGATATTGCCCCTTCTCCTTGCTTCCTCTCACATATCATGAAAGTCTGGAGCGACTAGGCTTGTACACACTGGAATTTAGAAGGATGAGAGGGGATCTTATCGAAACGTATAAGATTATTAAGGGGTTGGACACGTTAGAGGCAGGAAACATGTTCCCAATGTTGGGGGAGTCCAGAACCAGGGGCCACAGTTTAAGAATAAGGGGTCGGCCATTTAGAACGGAGATGAGGAAAAACCTTTTCAGTCAGAGAGTTGTAAATATGTGGAATTCTCTGCCTCAGAAGGCAGTGGAAGCCAATTCTCTGAATGCATTCAAGCGAGAGCTAGATAGAGCTCTTAAGGATAGCGGAGTCAGGGGGTATGGGGAGAAGGCAGGAACGGGGTACTGATTGAGAATGATCAGCCATGATCACATTGAATGGTGGTGCTGGCTCGAAGGGCCGTATGGCCTCCTCCTGCACCTGTTGTCTATTGTCTATTGGCTATCATCCTTCACATTCACCACCTTGAACTTTGTTGCCTCCCATCACAGTGAGGAGCGCGTACAGTCCACTACGTGGTTGGACATCACAGTGACCAGTGTACAGTCCACTGGGGTGGATGGTCCTCACAGTGACCAGTGTACAGTCCACTACGTGGTTGGACATCACAGTGACCAGTGTACAGTCCACTGGGGTGGATGGTCATCACAGTGACCAGTGTACAGTCCACTGGGGTGGATGGTCATCACAGTGACCAGTGTACAGTCCACTGGGGTGGATGGTCATCACAGTGACCAGCGTACAGTCCACTGTGCGGATGGTCATGTTAAATCTTACTTTATGTGGCTGTGTGTCTTGTTGCTTTTCACTTAAAATGGCTGGAGGGCGACTCGAATTTCACTGCAGACATGACGATAAATCGAATCTTGAAATCCTGAAATCTTGGGAGTCTTGGAAATCGAAACCTGGTGAACCTACGCTGCACTGCCTCAATAGCAAGGACGTCCTTCCTCAAATTAGGAGACCAAAACTGCACACAGTACTCCAGGTGTGGTCTCACCAGGGCCGTGTACAACTGCACACAGTACTCCAGGTGCGATCTCACTAGGGCCCTGTACAACTGCACACAGTACTCCAGGTGCGGTCTCACTAGGGCCCTGTACAACTGCACACAGTACTCCAGGTGCGGTCGGTCACAGCTCCATCCCACTGTGTGAATCGCAGAGTGGAGGTGGCTCAGGGACATCAGTGGTTCCTCTCCATGAAGGAGAGGGCTTGTGGATAAGTGGGGCAGCGCCTGGCTATTTGTGGTGGCTGCTTTGAAGTGGGAAGGACACATGGAGTCTGTGTTTCCAACACTGCGTTAGTCATGAATTTCCTGTTTTGAAGAAGTGGAACCAAGCGAGATTACCAGATGATGCCCCACAGGAGAATCTCTGTTTCCCACCAGCCCAGCCTGAGCCTGCTGGGCAGTGCGAGACACCAGGCCGAGACGGCCCTTTAACACTGACAGAAAAATACAACCACAGAAAATAGGTGCAGGAGGAGGCCGTTCGGCCCTTCGAGCCAGCACCGCCATTCATTGTGATCATGGCTGATCATTCTCAATCAGTACCCCGTTCCTGCCTTCTCCCCATATCCCTTGATTCCGCTAGCCCCTACAGCTCTATCTAACTCTCTCTTAAATCCATCCAGTGAATTGGCCTCCACTGCCCTCTGTGGCAGAGAATTCCACAACTCTCTGGATGAAAAAGTTCCTTCTCACCTCAGTTTTAAATGGCCTCCCCTTTATTCTAAGACTGTGTGGCCCCTGGTTCTGGACTCCCCCAACATTGGGAACATTTTTCCTGCATCTAGCTTCTCCAGTCCTTTTATAATTTTATACGTCTCTATAAGATCCCCTCTCATCCTTCTAAACTCCAGTGAATACTAGCCCAGTCTTTCCAATCTTTCCTCATATGACAGTCCCGCCATCCCGGGGATTAACCTGGTGAACCTACGCTGCACTGCCTCAATAGCAAGGACGTCCTTCCTCAAATTAGGAGACCAAAACTGCACACAGTACTCCAGGTGTGGTCTCACCAGGGCCCTGTACAACTGCACACAGTACTCCAGGTGCGATCTCACTAGGGCCCTGTACAACTGCACACAGTACTCCAGGTGTGGTCTCACCAGGGCCCTGTACAACTGCACACAGTACTCCAGGTGCGGTCTCACTAGGGCCCTGTATAACTGCACACAGTACTCCAGGTGTGGTCTCACCAGGGCCCTGTACAACTGCACACAGTACTCCAGGTGTGGTCTCACTAGGGCCCTGTACAACTGCACACAGTACTCCAGGTGTGGTCTCACCAGGGCCCTGTACAACTGCAGAAGGACCTCTTTACTCAGCATCTGGGTGCTGAGATGGCAGAGCTGGCGTTTACCACCCATCCATTGCCCCAGTAAAGGTGGCAGTGATCCACTGAGTTCCTCCGGTACTTTGTGTTTGGCTCAGGATTCCAGCATCTGCCGTCTCATGCAACCCATTCCCTCCACAGATGCTGCCTGACCTGTGGAGTTCTTCCGGTACTCTGTGTTTTGCTCAAGATTCCAGCATCCTCAGTTTAGTTCAGTCCCGTTTAGAGATACAGCGCGGAAACAGGCCCTTCGGCCCACCGTGTCCGTGCCGACCAGCGATCCTCGCACACTAACACTATCCTACACACACTCGGGACAATTTTACCAAGACAATCAGCCGGCAAACAAGTATGCCTTTGGAATGTGGGAGGAAACCGGAGCAACCGGAGGTCAGCACGGTGGCGCAGCGGTAGAGTTGCCGCCTTACAGCGCTTGCAGCGCCGGAGACCCGGGTTCCATCCCGACTACGGGCGCCGTCTGTACGGAGTTTGTACGTTCTCCCCGTGACCTGCGTGGGTTTTCTCCGAGATCTTCGGTTTCCTCCCACACTCCAAAGACGTGCAGGTTTGGAGGTTAATTGGCTTGGTAAATGTAAAAATTGTCCCTAGTGGGTAACGTGATAAGAATCTTATACAAAAGGCAAATCTGACCTAAAGCAATCTTTGAAGGCATGATCTAGCTATGGTTGATCGAGGAAACAGGTTCAAATTGTATAATGTAAACCAGCAATGACTCTTGGCATTCCAATTATTTATGGCATGCGACATTTCTGTAAACCTTCAAATGTGATTGAGCATAGAAACATAGAAAATAGGTGCAGGAGGAGGCCATTCAGCCCTTCGAGCCTGCACCGCCATTCATTGTGATCATGGCTGATCATCCACAATCAGTAACCTGTGCCTGCCTTCTCCCCATATCCCTTGATTCCACTAGCCACTAGAGCTCTATCTAACTCTCTTTTAAATCCATCCAGTGAATTAGCCTCCACTGCCCTCTGTGGCAGAGAATCCCACAAATTCACAACTCTCTGGGTGAAAAAGTTCCTTCTCACCTCAGTTTTAAATGGCCTCCCCTTTATTCCTAGACTGGTTCTGGACTCGCCCAACATTGGGAACATTTTTCCTGCATCCAGCTTGTCCAGTCCTTTTATAATTTTATACGGTTGTCTAACAACAACGACCGATCAAAGGACATAAAGGCTTTTTGCTGTACCTCGGTAGGTACACCTGCCTGGTCCTAAACATAGAAACATAGAAACATAGAAACATAGAAAATAGGTGCAGGAGTAGGCCATTCGGCCCTTCGAGCCTGCACCGCCATTCAATATGATCATGGCTAATCATCCAGCTCAGTAGCCTGTACCTGCCTTCTCTCCATACCCCCTGATCTCTTTAGCCACAAGGGCCACATCTAACTCCCTCTTAAATATAGCCAATGAACTGGCCTCATCTACCTTCTGTGGCAGAGAATTCCACAGACTCACCACTCTCTGTGTGAAGAAATGTTTTCTCATCTTGGTCCTAAAAGACTTCCCCCTTATCCTTAAGCTGTGACCCCTGGTTCTGGACTCCCCCAACATCGGGAACAATCTTCCCGCATCTAGCCTCTCCAACCCCTTAAGAATTTTATATGTTTCTATAAGATCCCCCCTCAGTCTTCTAAATTCCAGCGAGTACAAGCCCAGTCTATCCAGTCTTTCTTCATATGAAAGTCCCGCCATCCCAGGGATCAATCTGGTGAACCTTCTCTGTACTCCCTCTAAGGCAAGAACGTCTTTCCTCAGGTTAGGAGACCAAAACTGCACACAATACTCCAGGTGCGGTCTCACCAAGGCCCTGTACAACTGCAGCAGAACCTCCCTGCTCCTAAACTCAAATCCTCTTGCTGTGAATGCCAACATACCATTCACTTTCTTCACTGCCTGCTGCACCTGCATGCTTGCTTTCAATGACTGGTGCACCATGACACCCAGGTCACGTTGCATCTCCCCTTCTCCCGATCGGTCACCATTCAGGTAATACTCTGCTTTCCTGTTCTTGCCGCCAAAGTGAATAACCTCACATTTATCCACATTATATTGCATCTGCCATGCATTTGCCCACTCGCCTAATCTATCCAAGTCACTCTGCAGCCTCCTAGCATCCTCCTCGCAGCTAACACTGCCACCCAGCTTCGTGTCATCCGCAAACTTAGAGATGTTGCATTCAATTCCCTCGTCCAAATCATTAATATACACTGTAAATAACTGGGGTCCCAGCACTGAGCCTTGCGGTACCCCACTAGTCACTGCCTGCCATTCCGAAAAGGACCCGTTTATTCCTACTCTGCTTCCTGTCCACCAACCAATTTTCTATCCACCTCAACACTGAACCCTCAATCCCGTGTGCTTTAAGTTTGTACACCAATCTCCTATGTGGGACCTTGTCGAAGGCCTTCTGAAAGTCCAGATATAACACATCGACTGGTTCTCCCTTATCCACTCTACTAGTTACATCCTCGAAAAATTCTATAAGATTCGTCAGACATGATTTGCCTTTGGTAAATCCATGCTATCACATCTTTAATAACTGACTCTAGCATTTTCCCCACTACCGATGTTAGACTAACTGGTCTATAATTCCCCGTTTTCTCTCTCCCTCCCTTTTTAAAAAGTGGGGTCACATTAGCTACCCTCCAGTCCTCAGGAACTACTCCAGAATCTAAAGAGTTTTGAAAAATTATCACTAATGCATCCACTATTTCTGAGGCTACTTCCTTAAGCACTCTGGGATGCAGCCTATCTGGCCCTGGGGATTTATCTGCCTTTAATCCATTTAATTTACCTAACACCACTTCCCGACTAACCTGGATTTCCCTCAGTTCCTCCATCTCATTAGACCCCCGGTCCCCCGCTATTTCCGGCAGACGGTTTATGTCTTCCTTAGTGAAGACAGAACCAAAGTATTTGTTCAATTGGTCTGCCATCTCCTTGTTCCCTATGATCAATTCACCTGTTTCCGACTGCAAGGGACCTACATTTGTCTTAACTAATCTTTTTCTCTTGACATATCTATAAAAGCAGTTATCTCAGTCTCTCCCCCCTCTCACCCTCTTTACATCTCTCCATGTGATCATCTCTCGTTCCCCCCATCTCTGAGGAATACTGGGCTAATTCCCTCAGACAGTCATCAGGGAACAACCTTCTCATCCCAGGAATTAGCCTCGGGAGTCACTTTTGAATGGCCTCCAATGCTAGCAGGTATGTTAGGAAGGAATTGCAGATGCTGGTTTAAATCAAAGGTGGACACAAAATGCTGGAGTAACTCAGCAGGTCAGGCAGCATCTCTGGAGAGAAGGAATGGGTGATGTTTCGGGTCGAGACCCTTCTTCAGGGCATCACTTCACTAAGAGGACCAGAACTAGGGGTTGCCAACTATCTCACTCCCAAATATGGGACAAGGTGACGTCACCGCCCCGCGCCCCGCGTGATCTCACCCAGCCAGCGGCCACGTGCTTCCGCTCCACCAATGGCGGCCGCCCGCGTTGGGAGGTGGGTTGCTACGCAACCTCCGTTAGGCGGCGGCTGGGCCTCCGGACCTACACTGTCTGGGCCTACAGCATCCTGGCCTACAGCGTCCGGGCCTACAGAGTCCGGGCCAACAGTGTCCGGGCCAACACTGTCCGGGCCAACACTGTCCAGGCCTACAATGTCCGGGCCTACACTGTCCAGGCCTACAATGTCCGGGCCTACAGCGTCCGGGCCTACAGCGTCCGGGCCTACACTGTCCGGGCCTACACTGTCCGGGCCTACACTGTCCGGGCCAACACTGTCCGGGCCTACACTGTCTGGGCCTACAGCGTCCGGGCCTACAGCGTCCAGGCCTACAGCATCCGGGCCTACACTGTCCGGGCCTACACTGTCCGGGCCTACACTGTCCGGGCCTACACTGTCTGGGCCTACAGTGTCCGGGCCTGCAGTATCCGGGCCTACACTGTCCGGGCCTACACTGTCCGGGCCTACACTGTCTGGGCCTACACTGTCTGGGCCTACACTGTCTGGGCCTACACTGTCCGGGCCTACACTGTCCGGGCCTACACTGTCCGGGCCTACACTGTCCAGGCCTACACTGTCCGGGCCTACACTGTCTGGGCCTACACTGTCCGGGCCTACACTGTCCGGGCCTACACTGTCCGGGCCTACACTGTCCAGGCCTACACTGTCCGGGCCTACAGTGTCCGGGCCTGCAGTATCCGGGCCTACACTGTCCGGGCCTACAGCGTCCGGGCCTACAGCGTCCGGGCCTACACTGTCCGGGCCTACACTGTCCGGGCCTACACTGTCCGGGCCTACAGTGTCCGGGCCTGCAGTATCCGGGCCTAAAGTGTCCGGGCCTACAGCGTCCGGGCCTACAGCGTCCGGGCCTACAGCATCCAGGCCTACAGCACCCCCCGGGCCTAATACGGGCAAGGGCGGTCCCGTACGGGACAAACCAATTTAGCCCAATATACGGGATGTCCCGGCTAATACGGGACAGTTGGCAACCTGAACCAGAATTGTTCATGGTTCTCTAGCTGTGTACAACTCCCTCAACATAGTGGAAATACATCTCTATTTATAACCTCCAACCCCCCCAGTAGTAATAGTAAACATGTCATTTGCCTCTTTAATTACTAGCTGTACTTGCACGCTACTTGTTTTCTGCTTTTTTAACAAAAGCTCCCGGATTCCTTGGTCTTCACTCGTTTGTGACTCCTTTCCACTTAAATATTCAGCCTTTTGATCCCCCCTCACCCTCACCCTGTTCCACCATAAGCCTCAGAGAGACACAAAGGTCCGGAGTAACTCAGCGGGTCAGGCAGCATCTCAGGGGAGAAGGAGTGGGTGACCTGTTGGTTCGAGACCCTTCTTCAGACACCTTGAACTTAATTAGCTGAGTTTTTGCCCAACCTGCCCATAACTAAATATTCTCATTGCGGTGGTGCAGCGGTAGAGTTGCTGCCTCACAGCGCCAGAGACCCAGGTTCAATCCTGACTGCGGGCGCGGTCTGTACGGAGTTTGTACGTTCTCCCCGTGACCTGCGTGGGGTTTTCTCCGGGTGCTCCGGTTTCCTCCCACACTCCAAAGACGTACAAGTTTGTAGGTTGATTGGCTTGGTATCATTGTAAAAATTGACCCTGTGGTACGGTAGTGTCGCTGGTCGGCACGGACTCGGTGGGCCGAAGGGCCTGTTTCTGAGTGGTATCTCTAAACTAAACTAAACTACATGGCCGCCCCGCCTATTCCTGTGTCATCGGCAAACTTAGTTACAGACAGACCCGGTTAAAAAACACCTGGCTTACAGCCAACAAAAGCATACCAACACTTCTACTTCCTCAGAAGACTCTGGGAATTTGGCATGTCGCCATTGAGACAAGAACTCTGACAGATGCACCCACACGACCCACGCTGACGGCCTGCACCACAGCTGGGCTTGTGAATAGCTCTGTCCAAGACCGCAGAGAGTTGTGGATGTAGCCCAGCCCATCACACACACCACACTCCCCACCATTGTAGATGTAGCCCAGCCCATCACACACACCACACTCCCCACCATTGTAGATGTGGCCCAGCCCATCACACACACCACACTCCCCACCATCGACTCCATCCGCACTTCACGCTGCCTCGGGAAAGCAGCCGACATAATCACAGACGTGTCCGTGTCCGTGTCCCACCCCGGTCATTCCCCGTCCTCTCCGCTCCCGCCCGGCAGGAGGTACAGAAGCTTGAAAGCGCGCACCAGCAGACATTAATGTATTGAATGTTTATCACAGTATTTCTCCATGTTATCTGCTGTGTGTCTGGGCTGTCAAGTTGCTGCAGGGAAGAATCTCATTCCTCCATTGACGGAAAATATAACAATTAAAGTCTCTTAAATTTTGAAATCCAGATATAAAGGAAATCGGACTCATCAGGTGCCACAGGTCGGCACGGTGGCGCAGCGGGTAGAGCTGCTGCCTCACAGCGCCAGAGACCCGGGTTCCATCCCGACTACGGGCGCTGTCTGGACCGAGTTTGTACGTTCTCCCCGTGACCTGCGTGGGTTTTCTCCAGGCGCTCCGGTTTCCTCCCGCACTCCAAAGACGTGCAGGTTTGTAGGATAATTGGCTTGGTAAAAAGTGTAAATTATCCCTAGTGGGTGTGTGTGTGTGTGCATGTGTGCGCGCGTGTGTGTGTGTGTGTGCATGTGTGCGCGCGTGTGTGTGTGTGTGTGTGTGTGTGTGTGTGTGTGTGCGTGCGTGTGTGTGTGTGTGTGTGTGTGTGTGTGTGTGTGTGTGTGTGTGTGTGTAGCACAGTGCTAGTGTGTGTGAGTGTGCGTGTGTGTGCGTGTGTGTGTGAGTGTGTGAGTATGTGTGCGTGCGTGCGTGCGTGCGTGCGTGCGTGCGTGCGTGCGTGCGTGCGTGTGTGCGTGTGTGTGTGTGTGCGTGTGTGTGTGTGTGTGCGTGTGTGTGTGTGTGTGTGTGTGTGTGTGTGTGTGTGCGTGCGTGTGTGTGTGTGTGTAGCACAGTGCTAGTGTGCGGGGATCGCTGGTCGGCGTGGACTCGCTGGGCTGAAGGGCCTGTCTCCGTGCTGTATCTCTAAACGCACACCTCCAGATTCAGGGACAGTTTCTTCCCGGCTGTTATCAGGCAACTGAACCATCCCACCACACCCAGAGGGCAGTGCTGAACCATCCCACCACACCCAGAGAGCAGTGCTGAACCATCCCACCACACCCAGAGAGCAGTGCTGAACCATCCCACCACACCCAGAGGGCAGTGCTGAACCATCCCACCACACCCAGAGGGCAGTGCTGAACCATCCCACCACACCCAGAGAGCAGTGCTGAACCATCCCACCACACCCAGAGAGCAGTGCTGAACCATCCCACCACACCCAGAGGGCAGTGCTGAACCATCCCACCACACCCAGAGGGCAGTGCTGAACCATCCCACCACACCCAGAGAGCAGTGCTGAACCATCCCACCACACCCAGAGGGCAGTGCTGAACCATCCCACCACACCCAGAGAGCGGTGCTGAACCATCCCACCACACCCAGAGAGCAGTGCTGAACCATCCCACCACACCCAGAGAGCAGTGCTGAACCATCCCACCACACCCAGAGAGCAGTGCTGAACCATCCCACCACACCCAGAGGGCAGTGCTGAACTACCATCTACCACATTGGTGACCCTCGGACTATCTTAGATTTTTTTTTAGATTTAGAGATACAGGTCGGAAACAGGCCCTTCGGCCCACCGGGTCCGCACCGCCCAGTGATCCCCGCACACTAACACTATCCTACACCCACTAGGGACAATTTTTACATATTACCCAGTCAATTAACCTACAAACCTGCACGTCTTTGGAGTGTGGGAGGAAACCGAAGATCTCGGAGAAAACCCACGCAGGTCACGGGGAGAACGTACAAACTCCGTACAGACGGCGCCCGTAGTCGGGATGGAACCCGGGTCTCCGGCGCTGCATTCATTGTAAGGCGGCAACTCTACCGCTGCGCCACCGTGCCGCCCCTTTGATCGGACTTTGCTGGCTTCACCTTGCACTATCTGTGCGCTGTAAACGGCTCGCTTGTAATCATGCGTTGTCTTTCCGCTGACTGGTTAGCACGCAACAAAAGCTTTTCACTGTACCTCGGTACACGGGACAATAAACTGAACTGAAGTGAAGTTTAAAGGTGTAAAGGGCAGCGTTCTGAGCCTGTAAACCCCAGCCACCCACAAGGGCAGCGTTCTGAGCCTGTAAACCCACCCCAGCCACCCACAAGGGCAGCGTTCTGAGCCTGTACACACACCCCAGCCACCCACAAGGGCAGCGTTCTGAGCCTGTAAACCCACCCCAGCCACCCACAAGGGCAGCGTTCTGAGCCTGTACATCCACCCCAGCCACCCACAAGGGCAGCGTTCTGAGCCTGTACACCCCAGCCACCCACAAGGGCAGCGTTCTGAGCCTGTACACACACCCCAGCCACCCACAAGGGCAGCGTTCTGAGCCTGTACACACACCCCAGCCACCCACAAGGGCAGCGTTCTGAGCCTGTACACCCCAGCCACCCACAAGGGCAGCGTTCTGAGCCTGTACACCCCAGCCACCCACAAGGGCAGCGTTCTGAGCCTGTAAACCCCAGCCACCCACAAGGGCAGCGTTCTGAGCCTGTAAACCCACCCCAGCCACCCACAAGGGCAGCGTTCTGAGCCTGTACATCCACCCCAGCCACCCACAAGGGCAGCGTTCTGAGCCTGTACACCCCAGCCACCCACAAGGGCAGCGTTCTGAGCCTGTACACACACCCCAGCCACCCACAAGGGCAGCGTTCTGAGCCTGTACACACACCCCAGCCACCCACAAGGGCAGCGTTCTGAGCCTGTACACCCCAGCCACCCACAAGGGCAGCGTTCTGAGCCTGTACACCCCAGCCACCCACAAGGGCAGCGTTCTGAGCCTGTACACCCCAGCCACCCACAAGGGCAGCGTTCTGAGCCTGTACACACACCCCAGCCACCCACAAGGGCAGCGTTCTGAGCCTGTACACACACCCCAGCCACCCACAAGGGCAGCGTTCTGAGCCTGTACACCCCAGCCACCCACAAGGGCAGCGTTCTGAGCCTGTACACCCCAGCCACCCACAAGGGCAGCGTTCTGAGCCTGTAAACCCCAGCCACCCACAAGGGCAGCGTTCTGAGCCTGTAAACCCACCCCAGCCACCCACAAGGGCAGCGTTCTGAGCCTGTACATCCACCCCAGCCACCCACAAGGGCAGCGTTCTGAGCCTGTACACCCCAGCCACCCACAAGGGCAGCGTTCTGAGCCTGTACACACACCCCAGCCACCCACAAGGGCAGCGTTCTGAGCCTGTACACACACCCCAGCCACCCACAAGGGCAGCGTTCTGAGCCTGTACACCCCAGCCACCCACAAGGGCAGCGTTCTGAGCCTGTACACCCCAGCCACCCACAAGGGCAGCGTTCTGAGCCTGTACACCCCAGCCACCCACAAGGGCAGCGTTCTGAGCCTGTACACACACCCCAGCCACCCACAAGGGCAGCGTTCTGAGCCTGTACACACACCCCAGCCACCCACAAGGGCAGCGTTCTGAGCCTGTACACACACCCCAGCCACCCACAAGGGCAGCGTTCTGAGCCTGTACACACACCCCAGCCACCCACAAGGGCAGCGTTCTGAGCCTGTACACACACCCCAGCCACCCACAAGGGCAGCGTTCTGAGCCTGTACACCCCAGCCACCCACAAGGGCAGCGTTCTGAGCCTGTACACCCCAGCCACCCACAAGGGCAGCGTTCTGAGCCTGTACATCCCAGCCACCCACAAGGGCAGCGTTCTGAGCCTGTACACACATCCCAGCCACCCACAAGGGCAGCGTTCTGAGCCTGTACATCCCAGCCACCCACAAGGGCAGCGTTCTGAGCCTGTACATCCCAGCCACCCACAAGGGCAGCGTTCTGAGCCTGTACACCCCAGCCACCCACAAGTTAACAAGCAGACACTGTCCCTGAGGTACTCACTTGATGAAATACTTGATGCCGTCTGTGGTTTGCGATTCCTCCCATCCATAGGGCAGGCCTAGGGGGAGAGGGAGAGGCGATCAGAAACAATACAATACAATAGATAATAGATGCCGGAGGAGGCCATTCGGCCCTTCGAGCCTGTACGCACCGCCATTCAATGTGATCATGGCTGATCATTCTCAATCAGTACCCCGTTCCTGCCTTCTCCCCATACCCCCTGACTCCGCTATCCTTAAGAGCTCTATCTAACTCTCTCTTGAATGCATTCAGAGAATTGGCCTCCTCTGCCTTCTGAGGCAGAGAATTCCACAGATTTACAACTCTCTGACTTAAAAAGGTTTTCCTCATCTCCGTTCTAAATGGCCGACCCCTTATTCTTAAATTGTGGCCCCTGGTTCTGGACTCCCCCAATACAATACATCTTTATTGTCATTGTACGGGGGTACAACGAGATTGGGAATGCACCTCCCATACGATGCAATAAATTAATTAGCTAGTCAGTATTAATTTAAATAACCCAGTGAAACAAAATTGGAACAGTTTTAAACTAGAATAAAGTGCAAGTAGATCTGTGCCAGTTCACTGTGCGATGTGACCATCCGGCTCAGCAGGACCGGTTCATAGCAGCTATGGCCCTGGGGATGGAGCTGTTCCTGAGTCTGGAGGTGCGGGCGTAGAAGGCCTTGTATCGTCTGCCCGATGGTAGAAGTTCGAACAGACTGTTGCAGGGGTGTGAAGAGTCTTTGTGGATGCTGGTGGCTTTTCTGAGGCATCGTGTGTTGTAGATGCCCTCCAAGGCTGGTAGCTGTGTTCCGATGGCCCTCTGAGCTCTATGGACTACCCGCTGAAGATATGCCGAGGAGAGAGTTTCAATCTGTCCCAACGCCGGAGTTAGGATCGTCCCGACACGAGGGGCCGGACATCGGACAGTCGGCAGCACTGACCGCAGACGGTTCAACAGCCCCGACCGCAGGTGAACAAAGGGGTAGGGTCTGAAGAAGGGTCTCGACCCAAAACGTAGGGTCTGAGGAAGGGCCTCGACCCGAAACGTCACCCATTCCTTCTCTCCTGAGATGCTGCCTGACCCGCTGAGTTACTCCGGCATTTTGTGAATTAATACCTTCGATTTGTACCAGCATCTGCAGTTATTTTCTTACAAAGAGGAAGGTGATTGGACTTTATCACCTCCCATCACAGTGAGGAATGTGGAATCCGCTGTGGTGGGTGTTCATGTTAAATTTTACTGTAAATGGCTGGGTGTCTTGTTGCTTTTTACTTAGTGCTAGACCAAGTGGACCTGTTAGGCCCAAACCTCTCCTGCATTGGTCTGGAACCCTCTCCTCCTCCACTCTCCCCCTCTCCCTCTTCCCCCTCCCCTCCCCCCACTCCATCCCCCTCAACACCCCCATATCCTCCTTCCCCCCTCCCTCCCTCCCTCCCCCCCTTCCTAGGAGATAGATTTAAACTTTAAAATGTGAATAACTTTTAAAATATAACACCGATTTCAATGAAACTTCTTCCATTAGCTAATGGAAGAAGTTTCATTGAAATCTGTGTTTATATTTATCATGTTATATTTATCATTTAGGTTATCAAGGGGAGGCAAGGTGGGCTGAGAATTGTCGCGCGAACGTGTACCGTTTTGGCTGTAGTTTAGGAACAAACGAACAAACAAAAGTTTCAGTACATAGATGGCTCTCTGGCAACACGAATTTCGCTGTACCTTAATTGGTACACGAGACGATAAACTGAATGTTGAATCTTGAGCTAGGGAGGACGTGCGGAGAGAGGGGAGGAATTGGACCCGGCAGCGTGTTTATGGACAATAGACAATAGGTGCAGGAGGAGGCCATTCGGCCCTTCAAGCCTGTACGCACCGCCATTCAATGTGATCATGGCTGATCATTTTCAATCAGTACCCCGTTCCTGCCTTCTCCCCATACCCCCTGACTCCGCTATCCTTAAGAGCTCTATCTAGCTCTCTCTTGAATGCATTCAGAGAATTGGCCTCCACTGCCTTCTGAGGCAGAGAATTCCACAGATTCACAACTCTCTGACTGAAAAAGTTTTTCCTCATCTCAGTTCTAAATGGCCCTTATTCTTAAACTGTGGCCCCTGGTTCTGGACTCCCCCAACACTGGGAACATGTTTCCTGCCTCTAACGTGTCCAACCCCTTAATAATCTTATACGTTTCGATAAGATCTCCTCTCATCCTTCTAAATTCCAGTGAGGTTGGTATAGGTGCTGTGGGCTGAGGGGCCTGTTGCTGGGCTGTGCTGTTCTCTGTGTGAGCGGGCTGGGCGATTGTTTGGGCAGCCAGGGCTGACACTAACACGGGCTGACAGACGTGTCCTTGCCGGTATTTATAGACGGAGTCCAGAGGGCTGGCAGGATGTCAGGAGCCGTGGCAAGCCCCAAGCAATACAACCCAGCACTGCACTCCAGCATCAGTGATGCTCTGAGATGCAGCGTGGAAACAGGCCCTTCGGCCCATCGAGTCCGCGCCGGCCAAAGAATCTAAAAGAGAGATAGAATTAATTTAAAAGAGAGTTCAAATGAATTTAAAAGAGAATTAGACAGAGCTCTAGAGGCTAGTGGAATCAGTCTGAGGAAGGGTCTCGACCCGAAACGTCACCCATTCCTTCTCTCCAGAGATGCTGCCTGACCTGCTGAGTTACTCCAACATTTTGTGAATAAATACCTTTGATTTGTACCAGCATCTGCAGTTATTTTCTTACAAAAAGAGCTGGATAGAGCTCTTAAGGATAGCGGAGTCAGGGGGTATGGGGAGAAGGCAGGAACAGGGTACTGATTGTGGATGATCAGCCATGATCACAATGAATGGCGGTGCTGGCTCGAAGGGCCGAATGGCCTCCTCCTGCACCTATTGTCTATTGTCTATTGATGTGTGGAGAAGGCAGGCACGGGTTACTGATTGTGGACGATCAGCCATGATCACAATGAATGGCGGTGCTGGCTCGAAGGGTCGAATGGCCTCCTCCTGCACCTATTTTCAATGTTTCTATGACTAGCAACATTAACACTATCCTACACACACACCAGGGACAATTTCTACATTTACACCCAGCCAATTAACCTGCATAATTGTACGTCTTTGGAGTGTGGGAGGGAACCGAAGATCTCGGAGAAAACCCACGCAGGTCACGGGGGGAACGTACAAACTCCGTACAGACGGCGCCCGTAGTCGGGATGGAACCCGGGTCTCTGGCGCTGTAAGTGCTGTGAGGCAGCAGCTCTACCCGCTGCGCCACCGTGCCGCCCCATAGTGGAAGTAATGGAATGAGATGGATGACGTGTTCGTGCAGCCAAGGTCAGTGAGTGGAGGCGAGACACACCGACCGGGGTATCGCTCAGCAGCTGGACTTTGCTGCCCTGATCCCCACCGAGGATCACAGACAGCTAGTGTTGCCGACCGTCCCGTATTAGCCGGGACATCCCGTATATTGGGTTTAATTGGTTTGTCCCGGACGGGACCGCCCTTGTCCCGTATTAGGCCTGTAGGCCCGGACGCTGTAGGCCCGGGGGGTGCTGTAGGCCCGGATGCTGTAGGTCCGGGGGGTGCTGTAGGCCCGAGGGGCGCTGTAGACCCAGATGCTGTAGGCCCGGATGCTGTAGGCCCGGATGCTGTAGGCCCGGGGGGTGCTGTAGGCCCGGATGCTGTAGGCCCGGATGCTGTAGGCCCGGATGCTGTAGGCCCAGATGCTGTAGGCCCGGATGCTGTAGGCCCGGGGGGCGCTGTAGGCCCGGACGTTGTAGGCCCGGACGCTGTAGGCCCCGACACTGTAGGCCCGGGTACTGTAGGCCCGGACGCTGTAGGCCCGGACGCTGTAGGCCCGTACTCTGCAGGCCCGAACGCTGTAGGCCCGGACGCTGTAGGCCCGGACACTGTAGGCCCTGAGGCCCGGGCACCGCCTAACGGAGGTTGCGTAGCAACCCGCCTCCCGGCCCGGGCGGCCGCCATTGGTGGAGCGGGAGCACGTGGCCGCTGGCTGGGTGAGGCCACGTGGGGCGGTGACGTCACCCTTTGTCCCGTATTTGGGAGTGAGGAAGTTGGCAACCCCTATAGACAGCACACACACACACACAAACCAGCAACACTGCAGGTCCACGGAGGGAAATAGATTGCTGTAATTATTAAAAAGGGCAGAATAATTACACAAACAAACCCACGGAGGTTGTACAGGAAAGGTTTGAATTTAATTAGACCAAAATCCAACTGATAATTAAATCAAAGTTTCCTTAGTTTTAGTTTAGAGATACAGCGCAGAAACAGGCCCTTCGGCCCAACGGGTCCGTGCCGACCAGCGATCCCCACACATTAACACTATCCTACACACACCAGGGACAGTTTACACACACACCAAGCCAATTAACCTACAAACCTGCACGCCTTTGGAGTGTGGGAGGAAACCGAAGCACCCGGATAAAACCCACGCGGGTCACGGGGAGAACGTACAAACTCCGTACAGACGGCGCCCGTAGTCGGGATGGAACCCGGGTCTCCGGCGCTGTGAGGCTGCGCCACCGTGATGCTGCCTGACCCGCTGAGTTACTCCAGCATTTTTGGTTTAAACCAGCGCCTGCAGTTCCTTCCTACACATTTGGACCAGGCTTTACCCCTCGCACTAAATGTTATTCCCTTTACCCTGTGTCTGTTCACTGTGGACGGCTCCATTGTAATCGTGTGCTGTCTTTCCGCGGACTGGTTAGCGCGCAACAACAAAGCTTTTCACTGTACCCCGGTACACGTGACAATAAACGGAACTAAACTATAAACTCCGCAACGCAAATAAAAGCTCTCCTTCTGAGCACATTCCCACTCGTTAGATAGAAATGGATCATTTGAAAGCCTGGTGCTGAGCCAGTCCTCAGCCTTGGCTCTTGAAGAGAAACATTCGTTCCTTTCCTAATGGATGCACCCTTTCTCTCTCTCTCTCTCTCTCTCTACGTCGTTATAGGGTGGCACGGTGGTAGAGTTGCCGCGTCACGGCGCCAGAGACCCGGGTTCCATCCCGACCACGGGCGCCGTCTGTGCGGAGTTTGCACGTTCTCCCCGTGACCTGCGTGGGTTTTCTCCGGGCGCTCCGGTTTCCTCCCACGCTCCAAAGACGTACAAATATGCAGGTTAATTGGCTCGGTGTAAATGTAAAAATTGTCCCTGGTGTGTGTGTAGGATCGTGTTAATATCGTTAGTCATAGAAACATAGCAAATAGGTGCAGGAGGAGGCCATTCGGCCCTTCGAGCCAAAGATGTGCGGGTTTGCCAGTTAATTGGCTCGGTGTAATTGTAAAGATTGCCCCTAGTGTGTGTGTAGGATGGTGTTAGTGTGCGGGGATCGCTGGTCGGTACGGACTCGGTGGGCCGAAGGGCCTGTTTCCACCCTCTGTCTCTAAGATAAAATCTTCTCCTGCAAATATAAGTGCTCCTTGCCTGCCAACCTGTTAGAGATGGGTGTTTGTTTAAAGACTTGTGTTGAGTTAGCAGTCACCATTGGCTGGTGAATAAAACCATTCTCTAATGGATGTGACTTTTCTCTCTATAAATAGGAACGAACAGGAACAAATTATTGATGGTGATGTTATATTCATGACAAGTTGCCACAGACTGCCTGCGTCTGGCTTCTTTGTAGTTTAGTTTAGAGATACAGTGCGGAAACAGGCCCTTCGGCCCATCGAGTCCGCACCGACCAGCGATCCCCGCACACTAACACTATCCTACACACACTTGGGACAATTTACACACACACCGAGACGATTAACCTACAAACCTGCACGTCTTTGGAGTGTGGGAGGAAACCGGAGCGCCCGGAGAAAACCCACGCTGGTCACGGGGAGAACGTACAAACTCCGCACAGACGGCGCCCGTAGTCGGGATGGAACCCGGGTCTCCGGCGCTGTGAGGCAGCAGCTCTACCCGCTGCGCCACCGTGACACATGAGAGAGTTTGTGAGGATGCTGGGATAGGCGGGGGGAGGGGGGAGCGAGGGAGGGAGGAGAGGGGGGAGGGGAGAGGGTTGAGGGGGGAAGGGGGGTGAGTGAGTGAGTGAGTGAGGTGGTGAGGGGAGAGAGGGGTGAGGGGGGGAGAGGGGTGAGGGGGGAGAGGGGTGTGGAGAGGGGGAGGGGGATGAATGAGTGAGTGAGGGGGAGAGTGGTGGGGAGAGGGGGAAGTGGTGGGGGTGAGGGGGGTGAGGGGGGAGAGGGGGGGTGTACTCACAGTCAGCCTCTATTAGGGAGCGTACGGTTGTGCACAGTTCCCGGGCGGGGGAGCTCGGTGCGGGGGCCATGTTGCCGGGGTTGAGGCCGTTCCATGGGGGGCTCGGAGTTGCCGCCGGCCCCGAAAACCTCCTGGCGCCGGGGCTGGAACCGGAACAGGATCTGCTGTTACACACCGTGCACGCACGGCCCCCTCACCCCCACCCACCCCCCACCCTCCACCCCCCACCCCCCATCCATCCATCCATCCCCCCCAACCATCCCCACCCCACTCCCACCCGCCCATCCCCCACCAATCCCCACCCATCCCACCCCACCCCCCACTCATCCCCCACCAATCCCCTACCCACCCATCCATCCCCCCCACCCACTCCCACCCCACCAACCCCCACCCATCCCCCACCCACCCCAATCCCACCCACCCATCTCCCACTCCCCACAACCGCAAGACAAACATGTTGCGGGGGTCTCCTCGATGCATCCCCCCCCAGGTCACGTACCGGGCAGTGGTGGGGCCGGCTGGCGGGTCAGCGGGCAGATCCATCTGCACACAAACACACAACATGGGTCAGGCAGCACCGGGGGGGGGACAGGGGGAGAGGGGAGAGAGAGGGGGAGAGAGAGGGGAGAGAGAGGGGGGAGAGAGGGGGAGAGAGGGGGGAGAGAGGGGGAGAGAGGGGGGAGAGAGGGGGGAGAGAGAGGGGAGAGAGGGGGGAGAGAGGGGGGAGAGAGGGGAGAGGAGGGGGGGAGAGAGGGGGGAGAGAGGGGGGAGAGAGGGGGGAGAGAGGGGGGAGAGAGGGGAGAGAGGGGAGGGAGAGGGGGGGAGAGAGGGAGAAGGGAGATGGGGGAGAGAGGGGGAGAGGGGGAGAGAGGGGGAGAAGGGGAGAGAGAGGGGAGAGAGGGAGGAGAGAGGGGGGTGGGTCGGGGGGTTGGGGGGATGGAGGGGTCGGGGGGGGGGTCGGGGGTCGGGGGGGTTGGGGGGGAGCGGGGGGGTCGGGGGGGTCAGTCACCTCCACAAAGTGCAGTAGTTTCCACGTGGAGAGCTGGATGTTTTCCGCGCCGCCTCGCACTTGCGGAGCTGACAGTGCATCACGGCGAGCCTCTTCCTCAGGTCCTGCGTGTCATCCTGCACACGCACACGCACACGGCAACACCATCAGTGTGTGTGTCAACACGTGTGTGTCTGTGAGTGTGTGTGTGAACGCATGTGTGACCCCATCAAAGTGTATGTGCATGTGCCTGCATGTGTATGTATGTGTGTTTGTGTGTTTGTGCGTGTGTGAGCATGTACACGTGTGCATGTCTGTGCATATAGGCATGTGTGTGTGTGTGTGTGTACGAAACGTGTGTGTGTGTGTGTACATGCGTGTGTGAGCATGTACACGTGTGTGTGCGTGAAAAAAGGAGCCCCCCCACCTCTGGCAACTCGTTCCATCCACCCTCCCCCCGTGTGAAACCCCCCCACGCCCCGCCACGCTCCCCCTTGCCTTGCCCCCTTCCCCCTGCCTCCCCTTGTCCCCCCCCTGCCCCCTCTTCCCCCCCTGCCCCCTCTTCCCCGCCCCCCCCCTTGCCTTGCCCCATCCCCCCCTCTGCCCCCCCCTCCCCCTTGCCCACCCTGCCCCGTGCCCCCCCTGGCCCCCTCCCCCCCGTGCCCCCCTCCCCACCCCCCCCTTCTCCTCCTGCCCCCCTGGCCCCCCTTGCCTTGCCCCATCCCCCCCCTCTGCCCCCCCTCCCCCTTGCTGCCCCCTGGCCCCCCTGCCCCCCTGCCCCCCTGGCCCCCTCCCCCTCCCCCCCGCCCCCCCCCCCTTGCCGTGCGGTGCCGGCGCTGGGCGCTGAGCTCGCTGATCTGGGCTTGCAGCGTGCCGCACGACTTCCTGGTGATCCGTGTCGGCGCCGCTCGCCTGCCGCTGGGCCGCCTCCGCCACATGGGCCCGATCACGGAGACTGTGGCCCTCCACCACCGCACAGCACGCCTCCTGCACACGGGAACACGGGTTACACACGCACACAAGTCACAGATCACACACGCAGACTGCGGCCCACCTCCACCACACAGCCTGTTTGCACATGGCGTGTTTGCATGTGGCATGTGGCGTGTTTTGTGTGTGGCGGGTTTGTGTGTGGCATGTTTTGCGTGTGGCGTGTTTGCGTGTGCCGTGTTTGCGTGTGGCATGTTTGCTTGTGGCGTGTTTGTGTGTGCCGTGTTTGTCTGTGCCATGTTTGTCTGTGCCGTGTTTGCATGTGGCGTGTTTGCGTGTGCCGTGTTTGTGTGTGCCGTGTTTGCGTTGTCCGTGTTGGCGTGTGCCGTGTATTGCGCGTGCCTTGTTTGCGTGTGCCGTGTTTTTGTGTGTGCCGTGTTTGCGTTGTCCGTGTTGGTGTGGGCCG
>NC_135958.1:80765189-80780189 GCF_053455715.1 Rhinoraja longicauda
ATTCTAACGGCACCCAGTCACAAGGTGAGAAGTGATAGGAAAGAATTAGGCCATTCGGCCCATCAAGTCTACTCCGCCATTCATCACAGCTGATTATCTCTCCCTCCCAACCCCATTCTCCTGCAGAATGTCTGCAGAAGGGTCTCGACCCGAAACGTCACCCATTCCTTCTCTCCAGATATGCTGCCTGACCTGCTGAGTTACTCCAGCATTTTGAGTCTACATTCGATTTAAAACCAGCATCTGCAGTTTTTTTCCTAGCCCCATTCTCCTGCCTTCTCCCCGTAACCCCTGACACCCATTCCAATCAGATCTATCTATCTCTGCCTTAAATATCTCCACTGACTTGTGGCCTCCGCAGCCGTCTGTGGCAAAGAATCCCACAGATTCACCACCCTCTGACTGAAGACATTCCTCCTCATCTCCATCGTAAAGGGACGTCCTTTAATTCTGAGGCTGTGCCCTCTGGTCCTAGACTCTCCCACCAGTGGAAACATCCTCTCCACACCCACTCTATCCAGGCCGCCCACTATTCTGTACGTTTCAATGAGGTCCCCCCTCATCCTTCTAAACTCCAGCGAGTACAGGCCCAGTGCCCACCTGGTCCACCGGCCTACACTGTCCGGACCAACACTGTCCGACCTACAACGTCCGGGCCCTACAGTGTCCGGGCCTACAGCGTCCGGGCCTACAGTGTCCGGGCCAACACTGTCCGGACCAACACTGTCCAGACCTACACTGTCTGGGTCTACAGTGTCCAGACCTACACTGTCCAGACCTACACTGTCCAGACCTACAGTGTCCGGGGCCTACAGTGTCCGGGCCTACACTGTCTGGGTCTACAGTGTCCGGCCCTACAACGTCCGAGCCTACAGTGTCCGGGCCTACAGCGTCCGAGCCTACAGTGTCATAGGTTAACCCACTCATTCCTGGGATCGTAGACACAGGAGCAGAATTAGGCCATTCAGCCCATCGAGTCTGCACTGCATGCGATCATGGCTGATCTATTTTTCCGTCTCAACTCCAGTCTTCTTCAGACTCCCATGATCTTTGACGTCCTTAGTAATCGAGAATCTGTCAATCTCTGCTCTACTAATACCCAATGCTTTGGACACAACGCCCATCTCTGTCGTGGGCGGCACGGTGGCGCAGCGGGTAGAGCTGCTGCCCCACAGCGCCGGGGACCCGGGTTCCATCCCTACTACGGGCGCTGCTGTCTGTACGGAGTTTGTACGTTCTCCCCGTGACCTGCGTGGGTTTTCTCCGGGTCCCCTCCCACACTCCAAAAACATGCAGGTTTGTAGGTTAATTGGCTCGGGTTTGTACACGTGGTATAAGTGTAAATTGTCTCTAGTGAGTGTAGGCTTGTGTTAATGCACATCACCCCCTCCCTGCCCCCTCCACTTCCCCTCTGTCCCCCTTCCCCTCCCCTCCCCTCGCCTCCACCCGCCCCTCCCCGCGCCCACCTCCCCCCATCCCCTTCCCCTTCCCACTCCTCCCCCTTGCCCCCCCCCCTCCCCTCCCCTCCCTTCCCCGTCCCCGCCCCTCCCCCCCTCCCCTCCACTCCCCGCCCCTTACCCTCCCCCCTTGCCCCCCTCCCCGCCCCTCCCCTCCCCTCCCCCCTTGCCCCCCTCCCCGCCCCTCCCCTCCCCTCCCCTCCCCCCTTGCCCCCCTCCCCGCCCCTCCCCATCCCTTCCCCCTCCCCTCTCCTCCCCCTTGCCCCCCTCCCTTACTTCCCCTCCCCTCCCCTCACCCCACGCCCCTCCCCCTCCCCCTCCCCTACCACTCCCCGCCCCTTCCCCCTCCCCTCCCCTCCCCCCTTGCCCCCCTCCCCGCCCCCTCCCCTCACACTCCACCCCTTGCCCCCCTCCCCGTCCCTCCCCCCTCCCACTCCCCTCCCCCTCCCACCCGTGCCCCCCTCCCCTCCCCCACTCCCCGCCCCCTCCCCTCCCCCCTCCCCCTCCCCTCCTCCCCTCCCCCCCTCCCTGCCCCTCCCCCGCCCCCCCTCCCCCTCCCCCACCCTCCCCCCTGCCCCCTCCCCCCCTCCCCCCCCTCCCCTCCCCTCCCACTCCCGCCCCTCCCCCCCTCCCCCTCCCCCCTGCCCCCTCCCGCCCTCCCCTCCCCTCCCCTCCCCCCTTGCCCCCCCTCCCCTCCCCTCCACTCCCCGCCCCTCCTTCCCCTCCCTCCCCCTTGCCCCCCTCCCCTCCCCCTCCCCTCCCCCCTTGCCCCCCTCCCCGCCCCTCCCCCATCCCTTCCCCCTCCCCTCTCCTCCCCCTTGCCCCCCTCCCCTTACCTCCCCTCCTCTCCCCCCTCCCCGCCCCTCCCCCTCCCCTCCCCTCCCCTCCCCTCCACTCCCCGCCCCTTCCCCTCCCCTCCCCTCCCCCCTTGCCCCCCTCCCCGCCCCTCCCCGCCCCTCCCCTCCCCTCCCCTCCCCCCTTGCCCCCCTCCCCTCCCCTCCACTCCCCGCCCCTCCCCTCCCCTCCCCCCCTTGCCCCCCTCCCCTCGCCCTCTGTACCGTGCCCTTTGTCCGGGGGTGGTGTTCCAGTGAAGGCCATGTGCTGCTGTGATCGAGGCCCTCTCTCCCAGACCCACTAATCTATATTTACCACCCTGTTGGTGCCCGTGACCTTTCTGCTTAATCACATATTTATGCGGCTGCCGACTGTGAATGAAGGCAAGGTAATTGCCTGTCCCATCCCCACGCCACCAATCCCTCGTTACCAATGTACCCACTGTGTAGACTCAGACTCAGGGGAGGGGGGCTGTGCTGAGACCCCCTGCCCACTCTCACCACTCTGTCCACGGTCCAGCCTTTAGTTTACTTTAGTTCGTTTCAGTTTTGTTTCGCTTAGTTTAGTTTAGAGATACAGCGTGGAAACAGGCCCTTCGGCCCATCGAGTCCGCCCCGACCAGCGATCCCCGCACACTAACACTATCCTACACACACTAGGGACAAGTTACACACACACCGAGCCAATTAACCTACAAACCTGCACGTCTTTGGAGTGTGGGAGGAAACCAGAGCGCCCGGAGAAAACCCACGCAGGTCACGGGGAGAACGTACAAACTCCATTCAGACAGCGCCCGTGGTCGGGATGGAACCCGGGTCTCCGGCGCTGTGAGGCAGCAGCTCTACCCGCTGCACCACCGTGGCCTCCACATGCTTTATTGTCGTGTGTCCCAGATAGAACAATGACAATCTTACTTGCAGCAGCAACAGAATGTGTAAATACAGCGCACCGTAAACGAGAGACAATGCCCAGTGTGTGTGTGTCACATCCTCACATGAAGAAGGGTCTCGACCCGAAACATCACCCATTCCTTATCTCCACAGAGGCTGCCTGACCCGCTGAGTTACTCCAGCACTCTGTGAAACGTCACCTGTCCACATTCTCCACAGATGCTGCCTGACCCGCTGAGTTACTCCAGCACTCTGTGAAACGTCACCTATCCATGTTCTCCACAGATGCTGCCTGACCCGCTGAGTTACTCCAGCACTCTGTGAAACGTCACCTATCCATGTTCTCCACAGATGCTGCCTGACCCACTAAGTTACACCAGCACTTTATTTGACAATTAAACACACCTGACAATACATATGACATGGCTTCCATTGCCAAAACACAGAGTGCTGGAGTAACTCAGCGGGTCAGGCAGCATCTGTGGAGAACATGGATAGGCGACGTTTCAGGTCGGGAGTTTTTAGATTCAGTTTTAGAGATACAGTGTGGAAACAGGCCCTTCATCCCACCGAGTCGACACCGACCAGCGATCCCCGCACATTAGTTTTATCCTACACACACTGGGGACAATTTACAGAGGCCAATTAACCTAGAAATCTGCATGTCATTGGAGTGTGGGAGGAAACCCACGCGGTTGGTCATGGGGAGAACGTACAAACTCCGTACAGACAGCACTTGTAGTCAGGATCAAACCCGGGTCTCCGGCGCTGTGAGGCACCAACTCTACCGCTGCACCACCGTGCCGCCCAGAGTTCCTAAGTTCATGTGATAGGAGCTGAATTAGACCATTCGGCCCATCAAGTCTATTCCGCCATTCAATCATGGCTGATCTCTTTAATCTCTTCGTCACTTTAATTTCATGTTTCATGTATCTTGTGTTTTACGATTGTTGCCAGATCAATTTCCCTCCCGGGATAAATAACGTTCTATCGTATCGTATCGTATCGTATCTCTCTCTCCCTCCTAACCCCATTCTCCTGCCTTCTCCCCCTAAGCCCTGACACCCGCACTAATCAACAATCTATCTATCTCAATGCCCACTGACTTGGCCTCCACTGCCGTCTCTGTTGTAGGGGTTGCCAACTGTCCCGTATTAGCTGGGACATCCTGTATTTTGGGCTAAATTGGTTTGTCCTGTATGGGACCGCCCTTGTCCCGTATTAGGCCCGGACACTGTAGGCCCGGACACTGTAGGCCCGGGGACCGCTGTAGGCCCGGACAATGTAGGCCCCGGGGCCGCTGTAGACCCAGACACTGTAGGCCCGGACACTGTAGGCCCGGACAGTGTAGGCCCGGGGGCCGCTGTAGACCCAGACACTGTAGGCCCAGGGGCCACTGTAGACCCAGACACTGTAGGCCCAGGGGCCGCTGTAGGCCCGGACAATGTAGGCCCGGGGGCCGCTGTAGACCCAGACACTGTAGGCCCAGACACTGTAGGCCCGGACAGTGTAGGCCCGGGGGCCGCTGTAGACCCAGACACTGTAGGCCCCGGGGCCGCTGTAGACCCAGACACTGTAGGCCCAGGGGCCGCTGTAGACCCAGACACTGTAGGCCCAGGGGCCGCTGTAGGCCCGGACAATGTAGGCCCGGGGGCCGCTGTAGACCCAGACACTGTAGGCCCGGACACTGTAGGCCCGGGGGGCGCTCTAGGCCCGGACACTGTAGGCCCGGGGGCCGCTGTAGGCCCGGACACTGTAGGCCCGGACACTGTAGGCCCGGGGGCCGCTGTAGGCCCGGACACTGTAGGCCCGGGGGGCGCTCTAGGCCCAGACAGTGTAGGCCCGGGGGCCGCTGTAGGCCCGGGGGCCGCTGTAGGCCCAGACAGTGTAGGAGTGGACACTGTAGGCCCGGACACTGTAGGCCCGGACACAGTAGGCTAACGGAGTGTGTTCGGGTAGCGGGGCTAAGTGCGTTCGCCCAATGGAGGTTGCGGAGCAACCCGCCTCTCGGCCTGGGTGGCCGCCATGTCTGTGACAAGTGTCTGCGGTTCGTGTTTTAGCGGTGTTTTAGCGGTGCTTTAGCGGTGTTTTAGCGGTGCTTTAGCGGTGCTTTAGCGGTGTTTTAGCGGTGTGCAGCAGTGTGTGACGGTCGGCTGTGTTTGTGTTTGACGGCAGATCAGTGGCACGATGTACAACACGGGCCGACACGTGTCTCTGCGTCTGGACAAGGAGCCCCTGGTCAACATGTCAGGCGGTCCCCTCACCTACAGCTACAGGCTGGACGAGGTGAGGATTCACTTTGGCAGCAAGGACATCCAGGGCTCTGAGCACCTGCTCAATGGGCAAGCATTCTCTGGAGAGGTAGGCACCACGCCGCGGGGACAACTACACCCCACACAGTGACACAGGGACACAGGGACACAGGGACACAGAGACACAGGGACACAGGGACACAGGGACACAGGGACACAGACACAGAGACACAGAGACACAGGGACACAGACACAGGGACACAGGGACACAGGGACACAGAGACACAGACACAGACACAGGGACACAGGGACACAGGGACACAGGGACACAGGGACACAGGGACACAGGGACACAGGGACACAGGGACACAGGGACACAGACACAGAGACACAGAGACACAGGGACACAGACACAGAGACACAGAGACACAGGGACACAGGGACACAGGGACACACGGACACAGGGACACAGGGACACAGGGACACAGGGACACACGGACACAGGGACACAGGGACACAGGGACACAGGGACACAGAGACACAGAGACAGGGACACAGGGACACAGGGACACAGGGACACAGAGACACAGAGACAGGGACACAGGGACACAGGGACACAGGGACACAGACACAGAGACACAGGGACACAGGGACACAGGGACACAGGGACACAGGGACACAGGGACACAGGGACACAGACACAGAGACACAGAGACACAGGGACACAGGGACACAGGGACACAGGGACACAGGGACACAGGGACACAGGGACACAGAGACACAGGGACACAGGGACACAGGGACACAGACACAGAGACACAGGGACACAGGGACACAGGGACACAGGGACACAGAGACACACGGACACAGGGACACAGGGACACAGGGACACAGGGACACAGGGACACAGGGACACAGGGACACAGGGACACAGGGACACAGACACAGACACAGGGACACAGGGACACAGGGACACAGGGACACAGGGACACAGGGACACAGGGACACAGGGACACAGACACAGACACAGGGACACAGGGACACAGGGACACAGGGACACAGAGACACAGGGACACAGGGACACAGGGACACAGGGACACAGAGACACAGAGACACAGGGACACAGAGACACAGGGACACAGGGACACAGAGACACAGGGACACAGGGACACAGGGACACAGGGACACAGGGACACAGGGACACAGGGACACACGGACACAGGGACACAGAGACACAGGGACACAGGGACACAGAGACACAGGGACACAGGGACACAGGGACACAGGGACACAGGGACACAGGGACACACGGACACAGGGACACAGGGACACAAGGACACAGGGACACAGGGACACAGGGACACAGAGACACAGAGACACAGGGACACAGGGACACAGAGACACAGAGACACAGGGACACAGAGACACAGGGACACAGAGACACAGGGACACAGGGACACAGGGACACAGGGACACACGGACACAGGGACACAGGGACACAGAGACACAGGGACACAGGGACACAGGGACACAGAGACACAGGGACACAGGGACACAGGGACACAGGGACACAGGGACACAGGGACACACGGACACGGGGACACGGGGACACAGGGACACAGGGACACACGGACACAGGGACACAGGGACACGGAGACACAGGGACACAGAGACACAGGGACACAGGGACACAGAGACACAGAGACACAGGGACACAGAGACACAGGGACACAGGGACACAGGGACACAGAGACACAGAGACACAGGGACACAGGGACACAGGGACACAGGGACACAGAGACACAGAGACAGGGACACAGGGACACAGGGACACAGAGACACAGGGACACAGACACAGGGACACAGGGACACAGGGACACAGGGACACAGAGACACAGGGACACAGACACAGGGACACAGGGACACAGGGACACAGGGACACAGAGACACAGACACACAGACACAGAGACACAGGGACACAGAGACACAGGGACACAGGGACACAGAGACACAGGGACACAGACACACAGACACACAGACACAGAGACACAGGGACACAGGGACACAGGGACACAGAGACACAGACACACAGGGACACAGGGACACAGGGACACAGAGACACAGGGACACAGGGACACAGGGACACAGGGACACAGGGACACAGGGACACAGAGACACAGAGACACAGGGACACAGGGACACAGGGACACAGGGACACAGAGACACAGGGACACAGGGACACAGGGACACAGGGACACAGAGACACAGGGACACAGACACAGGGACACAGGGACACAGAGACACGGGGACACGGGGACACGGGGACACGGGAACACGGAGACACGGACACACGGACACACGGACACACGGACACACGGACACAGGGACACACGGACACAGGGACACAGGGACACAGGGACACAGTGACACAGACACACGGGGACACGGGGACACGGGGACACGGAGACACGGACACACGGACACACGGACACAGGGACACAGGGACACAGGGACACAGAGACACGGACACAGGGACACAGGGACACAGGGACACAGAGACACAGGGACACAGGGACACAGGGACACAGGGACACAGGGACACAGTGACACAGGGACACAGGGACACAGAGACACGGACACACGGACACACGGACACAGGGACACAGGGACACAGGGACACAGGGACACAGGGACACAGGGACACAGACACACAGACACAGGGACACAGAGACACAGGGACACAGGGACACAGGGACACAGGGACACAGGGACACAGGGACACAGAGACACAGGGACACAGAGACACAGGGACACAGAGACACAGGGACACAGGGACACAGGGACACAGAGACACAGGGACACAGAGACACAGAGACACACAGACACAGACACAGGGACACAGGGACACAGAGACACAGGGACACAGAGACACAGTGACACAGGGACACAGGGACACAGGGACACAGGGACACAGTGACACAGGGACACAGGGACACAGGGACACAGTGACACAGGGACACAGTGACACAGAGACACACAGACACAGACACAGGGACACAGGGACACAGAGACACAGGGACACAGGGACACAGGGACACAGGGACACAGTGACACACAGACACAGACACAGACACAGGGACACAGGGACACAGAGACACAGGGACACAGGGACACAGGGACACAGGGACACAGAGACACAGGGACACAGGGACACAGTGACACAGAGACACACAGACACAGACACAGGGACACAGGGACACAGAGACACAGTGACACAGAGACACACAGACACAGACACAGACACAGGGACACAGGGACACAGAGACACAGGGACACAGGGACACAGGGACACAGGGACACAGAGACACAGTGACACAGAGACACACAGACACAGGGACACAGACACAGGGACACAGGGACACAGAGACACAGGGACACAGGGACACAGGGACACAGAGACACAGAGACACAGGGACACAGGGACACAGGGACACAGAGACAGTGACACAGGGACACAGGGACACAGGGACACAGAGACACAGAGACACAGGGACACAGGGACACAGGGACACAGAGACAGTGACACAGGGACACAGGGACACAGAGACACAGAGACACAGGGACACAGGGACACAGAGACAGTGACACAGGGACACAGAGACACAGAGACACAGGGACACAGGGACACAGGGACACAGGGACACAGAGACACAGAGACACAGGGAAACAGGGACACAGGGACACAGAGACACAGGGACACAGGGACACAGGGACACAGTGACACAGGGACACAGGGACACAGGGACACAGGGACACAGGGACACAGGGACACAGAGACACAGAGACACAGGGAAACAGGGACACAGAGACACAGAGACACAGAGACACAGAGACACAGGGACACAGACACAGGGACACAGGGACACAGGGACACAGAGACACAGGGACACAGGGACACAGAGACACAGAGACACAGAGACAAGGACTCATAGAAGCATAGACAATAGGTGCAGGAGGAGGCCATTCAGCTCTTCAAGCCAGCACCGCCATTCAATACGATCATGGCTGATCATCCTCAATCAGTACCCCGTTCCTGCTTTCCCCCCATATCCCTTGATTCTGTTAGCCCTAAGAACTAAATCTAACTGTCTCTTGAAAACACCCAGTGAATTGGCCTCCAATTGGGTGGTGGGTGTATGGAACGAGCTGCCAGATGAGGTAGTTGAGGCTGGGACTATCCCAACGTTTAATAAACAGTTAGACAGGTACATGGATAGGACGGGTTTGGAGGGATATGGACCAAACGCAGGCAGGTGGGACTAGTGTAGCTGGGCCATGTTGGATGGTGTGGGCAAGTTGGGCCTGTTTCCACACTGCTTGACTCTATGACTCTATGTTGCGCCCTATCCAGTCAGTGGAAAGACTATATATGATTACAATCGAGCCGTCCACAGTGTAGAGATACAGGATAAAGGGAATAACGTTTAGTGCAAGGTCAAGTCCAGTAAAGTCCGATTAAAGATAGTTCGAGGGTCTCCAATGAGGTAGATGGGAGGTCAGGACCGCTCTCTAGTTGGTGAGAGGACGGTTCAGTTGCCTGATAACAGCCGGGAAGAAACTGTCCCTGAATCTGGAGGTGTGCGTTTACACACTTCTGTACCTCTTGCCCGATGGGAGAGGGGAGAAGAGGGAGTGGCCGGGGTGAGACTGGTCCTTGATGATGCTGCTGGCCTTGCCGAGGCAGCGTGAGGTGTAGATGGAGTCAGTGGGAGGGAGGTTGGTTTGTGTGATGGTCTGGGCTGCGTCCACAATTCTCCGCAATTCCTTGCTGGTCTTGGATGGAGCTGTTCCCAAACCACTCTGTGATGCAGCCCCATAAAACGCTTTCTGTGGCGCATCTGTAGAAGTTGGTGAGAGTTGTAGGGAACGTGCCAAACCTCCTAAGCCTTAGACAATAGACAACAGGTGCAGGAGGAGGCCATTCGGCCCTTCGAGCCAGCACCGCCATTCAATGTGATCATGGCTGATCATTCTCAATCAGTACCCCGTTCCTGCCTTCTCCCCATACCCCCTGACTCCGCTATCCTTAAGAGCTCTATCTAGCTCTCTCTTGAATGCATTCAGAGAATTGGCCTCCACTGCCTTCTGAGGCAGAGAATTCCACAGATTTACAACTCTCTGACTGAAAAAGTTTTTCCTCATCTCCGTTCTAAATGGCCTACCCCTTATTCTTAAACTGTGGCCCCTGGTTCTGGACTCCCCCAACATTCGGAACATGTTTCCTGCCTCTAACGTATCCAACCCCTTAATAATCTTATACATTTCGATAAGATCCCCTCTCATCCTTCTAAATTCCAGTGTATACAAGCCTAGTCGCTCCAGTCTTTCAACATATGACAGTCCCGCCATTCCGGGAATTAACCTAGTAAACCTACGCTGCACTCCCTCAATAGCAAGAATATCCTTCCTCAAATTTGGAGACCAAAACTGCACACAGTACTCCAGGTGCAGTCTCACTAGGGCCCTGTACAACTGCAGAAGGACCTCTTTGCTCCTATACCCAACTCCCCTTGTTATGAAGGCCATCTACTTCTGAGGACGTAGAGGCGTTGTTGAGCTTTCTCGGTCGTTGCTTCAGTGTGGGAGGCCCAGGAGAAGTTGTTGGCGATATTGACTCCTCGGAATTGGAGGTTTTCGAACATCTCTACTCCGCCTCTGCCATTGCAAACTGGGGCGTGTGGACCCCTTCACTTCCTGAGGTCAACCACTATCTCCTTCGTCTTGCGGGGCGTTGAGAAAAAGGTTGTCGTCAACGACACCAGGACACGAGGTCCTCAATCTCCGTCCCATATCTTGGGCTAGGTTGGTTTGTCCCGTACGGGACCGCCCTTGTCCCGTATTAAGTAGGGTCTCCCAACTTCCCCGCTCCCAACAACGGGACAGAGGGCGACGTCACCGCCCCGCACCCCACGTGCCGCCATTGGTGGAGCGGGAGCACGTGGCCGCTGGGCTGGGCGAGATCACGTGGGGCGCGGGGCGGTAACATCACCCTTTGCAAGCATGCAGGTGCAGCAGGCAGTGAAGAAAGCGAATGGTATGTTAGCATTCATAGCAAGAGGATTTGAGTTTAGGAGCAGGGAGGTTCTGCTGCAGTTGTACAGGGCATTGGTGAGACCGCACCTGGAGTATTGTGTGCAGTTTTGGTCTCCTAACCTGAGGAAAGACGTTCTTGCCTTAGAGGGAGTACAGAGAAGGTTCACCAGATTGATCCCTGGGATGGCAGGACTTACATATGAGGAAAGACTGGATAGACTGGGCTTGTACTCTCTGGAATTTAGAAGACTGAGGGGGGGATCTTATAGAAACATATAAAATTCTTAAGGGGTTGGAGAGGCTAGATGCGGGAAGATTGTTCCCGATGTTGGGGGAGTCCAGAACCAGGGGTCACAGCTTAAGGATAAGGGGGAAGTCTTTTAGGACCGAGATGAGAAAACATTTCTTCACACAGAGAGTGGTGAATCTGTGGAATTCTCTGCCACAGAAGGTAGTTGAGGCCAGTTCATTTGGCTATATTTAAGAGGGAGTTAGATGTGGCCCTTTTTGCTAAAGGGATCAGGGGGTATGGAGAGAAGGCAGGTACGGGATACTGAGTTGGATGATCAGCCATGATCATATTGAATGGCGGTGCAGGCTCGAAAGGCTGAATGGCCTACTCCTGCACCTATTTTCTATGTTTCTATGTTTCTATGTTTGTCCCCTGGGTTGGGAGCGGGGAAGTTGGCAACCGTACCTGGAACAACAAACACAGGAGCCCTGCTGTAAAAACCTATGGCAACAACGTGCTGAAGTATTTATCTCGCTAAATATTAAACCGTGATTGTCAGCACTCCTGCCTATTGATTGCCAGCCTTTGTTTTCCTGAGCAAACAACACTCCCTTAACACAAAATGGCTAAGTGTTATGTAATGAGTGTCTCTGAGCAGGACTGCTGGCTTGCAAGGCCCTGTGTGTTCTCCCAGAGCACAATTAGCTGCAAACAACAACTGGGATTCATTACAGATTATTTAACGGTCGCTAAAGATGTCAAGGTGCAGACCATGGGGGGGGGTGACAATAGACAATAGGTGCAGGAGGAGGCCATTCGGCCCTTCGAGCCTGTACGCACCGCCATTCAATGTGATCATGGCTGATCATTCTCAATCAGTACCCCATTCCTGCCTTCTCCCCATACCCCCTGACTCCGCTATCCTTAAGAGCTCTATCCAGCTCTCTCTTGAATGCATTCAGAGAATTGGCCTCCATTGCCTTCTGAGGCAGAGAATCCCACAGATTCACAACTCTCTGACTGAAAAAGTTTTTCCTCATCTCCGTTCTAAATGGCCTACCCCTTATTCTTAAACTGTGGCCCCTGGTTCTGGACTCCCCCAACATTGGGAACACGTTTCCTGCCTCTAACGTGTCCAACCCCTTAATAATCTCTCCACGACCATCGACTCCACAGTCAAAAAGGCCCAACAGAGGATGTACTTCCTGTGGCAACTGAGGAAACACAATCTGCCACAGGCAATGATGGTCCAATTCTATACTGCTATCATTGAGTCCGTCCTCACCTTCTCCATCATGGTCTGGTTTGGCTCAGCCACCAAGCACCACATCTGGAGGCTGCAACGGATCGTTCACACAGCTGAGAAGGTTGTTGGCTGCAACCTTCCCCCCCATTGACGAACTGTACACTGCAAGGGCCAGGAAGCGAGCGGGCAAGATCATCTCTGACCCCTCTCACCCTGGCCACAAACTCTTCGGAGCACTTCCCTCTGGAAGGCGACTCCGGACTGTCAAAGCAGCCACAGCCAGACATAAAAACAGCTTTTCTCCACGAGTGGTAGTTCTACTCAATAACCAAAGTCTGTAGTTTATTTCCACCCACATGTTTAGACCGTAATGTCGTATCCTTATTGTTTTGATGTGGTTATGCTTTATTCTTAATTGTTAACTGTATGTTTGTGTTGTTATTTGTGAGCGGAGCACCAAGGCACATTCCTTGTATATGCATATACTTGGCCAATAAACTTATTCATTCATTCACTCATTCATTCAGACTCCACTGAAGATAGACACAGAGTGCTGGAGTAACTCAGCGGGACAGGCAGCATCTCTGGAGAGAAGGATTGGGTGACGTCTCGGGTCGAGATTCTTCTTCAGACTGAGAGTCAGGGGAGAGGGAGGCACAGAGACATGGAAGGGTAGGGTGTGAAAACGAGAGATCACAGGGGACGAAGATCAAAGAAACTGTAGAATGGATCATTCATCAGGGGAGGGTGACAATGATCTATTCCACATCTCCCATGGTCTTCGTCCCCTGTGATCTCTCGTTTTCACACCTTGCCCTTCCATGTCTCTCGTTTCTCTTTCCCCTGACTCTCGGTCTGAAGAAGGGTCTCGACCCGAAACGTCACCCATTCCTTCTCTCCAGAGATGCTGCCTGACCCGCTGAGTTACTCCAGCACTTTGTGTGTCTACCTTCGGTGTAAACCAGCGCCTGCAGTTCCTTCCTACACTAACCCTATAGACTCAATCCCTTTCCCATTATTCAGTTCAGTTCAGTTGTTTATTGTCCCAGTTACCGAGGTACAGTGAAAAGCTTTTGTTGCGTGGTGATAACCGGTCAGCGGAAAGACAGCGCACGATTACAATCGATCCACTTACAGTGTGAAGATACATGATAAGGGAATAACGTTTAGTGCGAGGTAAAGCCAGTGAAGTCCGATCAAGGATAGTCCGTGGGTCTCCAATGAGGTAGATAGTAGTTGAGAGAGCAGTGCTGAACTACCATCTACACCGAAGATAGACACGGAATGCTGGCGAACCTCAGCGGGACAGAAGTAGGGTCTCGACCCGAAACGTCACACGTTCCCTCTCTCCAGAGATGCTGCCTGTCCCGCTGAGTTCCTCCAGCGTTGTGTGTCTATCTTCACTGTAAACGGCTCGATTGTGATCGTGTGCTGTCTTTCCGCTGACTGGTCAGCGTGCAGCAAAGGCTTTTCGCTGTACCTCGTCGCTCGGTACACGTGACAATAAACTGGACTGAAACATCTGCCTGCGTGATGGTGTGAGAGGCGAGATTTCTCGGCTGTGGTTAATCAGGTCCCCCCGAGTGTATTTATTTGTGAAAGTCATCCTCAGTTTTGCGGGTGATTTACGTGACCTGTGAATTTTATCTCCCGATCGTCGACAATCCTGGAGCCGGGGAAAATACACAAAACCCTTTCAAAACAGCTGCGTTTTTCTGCAGCTTGGCGAAGAGCAGCCAGATTTCAGCACAATATTGATTTCTCTGCTGCCGAAATAATCCCTCCCTTAATAATCCTTCTGTTCTCTGCGTTTCCCTCCTGTTCTCCATCTTCCTCATCCGGGGGGAATATAACACAGCTAGTCGGACGAGCGGAGTGTTTCAAATCAGACAAGCAGTTACCATTGATGGAGCCCTAGTGACTGGGGTGATGAAAGGATGGCGCTTGTCCCGGGAATTGGGCGGGTGGGCGGGAGAGAGAGAGAGAGAGAGAGAGA